>NC_090279.1:167530417-167830417 GCF_040414725.1 Anabrus simplex | reverse complement strand
ACAAAATTTTCGAGTTGCTCTTGAAGTACAATAGCGAGCTGAGTTTATTTAAAGTAATCATTGCCGTACGACTATCACTTGCCTTCTGTACAGTTCATGAAGCTTGCGGCTCGACACCTGTTACCATAGTTGACACATAAGAATGTCCCTAGGGATCAGTTTTACTGTACAAATTTTCGTCGGTGTCATACAGCCTCATTTTTTTAGAACAAAGTTCAATTAATATTTTCAAATGGGATGACAGTATTGAGGATTTGTAGGAGTCTCATGATAACATATGCTTCTGCTGACCGGATATTTTTCCATTAGGAATACTTAGAGTTTGTCTCCGAACGACGAACCAAACAGAGGTCCGCTGTATCGTGCCCTACACCCCTGAATTCAGGAGTCGGAGAGGGGCTTGCCCTTTTTCTATCTCCGATGAATGCCAGGACAGTATAGGCCACGGCCGCCAACCATCTCATCTTCTCCACACATCTCCAACACCACCCCAGATCTCTTCGCCTGAGAGACGGTGACACCGTTTAAGAGGCCCGCCTCTCCCCCTTCAGGGGCGAAATGGGAAATAAATCATTGTGCTTGAGTTGAAAGCGTGTTTTGGCTTGCATTATGTGACTAATTATCTTTCGTATATACTTCGACTATCTCTTATATTATTTAACTCTCCGTGTAATAAAATTCTGTCACGTCTTCTAGAAGTATGGAGCCTCGGATTTCGTTCAAATTTTGTCAGATTAATTTATGATTGTCCCATTGGTCTTTTAAATTTAACAACTTTAATGCCTGACAATAATTCGCGTGGGTTTTGGTGTTCTGCGATCCGAACTTTCCCTCATTTACACAACTCCTTGGACATACTACAGTAGAACGTGCTCAAATCAGCCGAGAATGGGGAGAATAGGGGAGAAGAAGGAGACGAGCAAGAAGATGTAGATCAAAACAAGATTCTAACCCACGTATAGGAACACAGAGCTTTTGTGACGTAAAGCGATTTGCCATTACTTACTCTAACCCCACTCAGGACTGCACTCAGAAAGACAAGGTTAGTAAGAAGAGCACACACGTTTCATTGTTTCATCTCTGCAAGGAAGCTTAATGTTGTGAAGCACTTTATAGAATTTTATGATGGAAATACATTTAAGGAGCGTATATCTAGGGTTCTAAAATAGTTTAAATTAATTTGTTGATAGTACAAAAATGATATATTGTATATCATTTTGTATGTAATAATAATAATAATAATAATAATAATTACAGCCCGGATTTTTATGCATTAATAGGTTAGAATGCAAACTTCCTGAAGCGAGTAACAAGTATAGACTACCTTCACAACGACTATGCTACGGGGTTTGCATAAATATTAGGGGTACGACCCATCAGAACCCCTATAATTTATGTTACTCTTGCTACATTGTGGAAGAGCGGGTGGCCGACGCTTCCTACTAACCAAATTAGTTTGCAATCTAACCTATTACTGCATAAAAATCCGGGCCTTAAATAATAATAATAATAATAATATAATGAAATACCATTTTTTTATTTTTTTACGAGGGAAGTGTGGTAAATCTTTCATTAGACACGTGTGAGGGTCCGCACTCCACAAGCGTGTGAGATTCCTACTCACTAAAACCCACACACCCTTTTCCCACGACGTATATCTCCGCCCCGGAACCGCTCTCGCATTACTTCAGGGCGGTGTCGTGCTAATTTGTTAGGTTTCTTCTTCCTTATTTCTCCTTACTGCCGTTCATGAGCATTCATATCTCTCTTTTTCTGACGCAGGATGCCTTCTACATATACTGCTATCTGATCCCAAGATTCTTGGTTTCGTAGCATCGCCTGCACAATAGTTTCTGGCGTCAACTCTCCTTGCTCAGTATATAAACATCTTCTCTGAGTTGACCAATGATAACATACGAAAAATGTGTGAAATACATCGTCTATATCATTGCAATAAATACACGCCGAGTCGCTCGCTCTACCTACTCTATGTAGAAATTTACGGAAGTATCCGTGACCCGTCAATATTTGCGTAATGTAAAAGTTAACCTCGCTATGAACTCGGGCAACCCAATCAGCTAGGCGTGGTATCAGCCGCTTAGTCCATTTTCCTCGAGGATCTTCCTCCCATCTTTGCTGCCACCGCTCCATTCTTTGCCTATAAGGTAGCTCCTTAGCGCGCTTCTTTCCGAGCTCTCCGTGAGTTCGCCAGACTTCCTGTCTCTCTAAGGCAAGTAAATCAATTGGTGCTACCGCTGCTATCGTAAGGACCGCAGGTTCGGATACTGTGCGATATGCGCTTGTAATACGCAAAGCTGATCTCCGCTGTACCGCGGCTATCCTTCGCCGGTATTTTTCAAACTTCAGAGATTCAGCCCAGACTTCGGCACCATATAGAAGTGTCGAGTGGACTATCGACATCAGAAGTCGTCGTTTGCTAGACTTCGGACCTTTAACGTTGCTCATTAATCTACTCAGCGCATCCGTTGTTTTCACCGCCTTATCTGTCACCCGTTTGATATGATCCCAAAAAGTAAGTTTGGTATCAAGTGTCACTCCGAGATACTTTATACTTTTGGATGTTTCAATTTCTGTTTGTCCAATATACATTGGAATGACGGTCGTGATCCTTTTTCTTGTCAAGAGAACAATCTCTGTTTTATGATCTGCAAGCTGTAATCTGTGATTCGCCATCCAATCTTTCACCCGTCGCATTACTTGATTTAGCTTAAACTGAGCCAACTCCAAATTTCGAGCAACTATCAAAACAGCTATATCATCAGCATAGCCCACTAGCATTGTGTCTTCCGGCATCTCTAACCTCAACAATCCATCATATACTATATTCCATAATAATAATAATAATAATAATAATAATAATAATAATAATAATAATAATAATAATAATAATAAATCACATCACTGTACTACAGTATTAAGTAAATGAATCTGGATAGCCGAGCGTCGTGCCTAGGAAGATACTGCTAATTTCTAAATAGTGTTCAAAGTTACTATTTATTGTTTTAAGGCAAAAAGCCGATGTTTCTGTAAAGCGAAAACTTACAAAGAACTTCAGAATGCGAGCGCACTTAACAGTATGACGTTGCATAGCCTCTGGCCTAGATGCATGCACCGAATCGGTTGGAGCCCATTTGGGTGGGGGACGCTGATGAAGAATACACCCACGTTATACCTTGCCTATCGTAAGAGGCGACTAATAGGGCCCCAATGTGCTCTCAACTTGGGAGCGTTGGTTGTAACCGCAGGGTCCTTAGCTGAGTTCTGGCTTTGCTTTCACTTACTTGTGCCAGGCTCCTCACTTTCATCTCTCCTGTTCGACCTCCCTTGGTAAACTATTGTTCTTTTCCGACCCCGACGGTATTAGAGCATTCGAATCCTAGGTAGTCTTTCATTTTCACGCGCTTCGTGACCCTTCTCTTTCCTTGTTCGGTACTTCATTTTAGGAGTATTTAAAAAAATGCTATTTGTTCGGGGCGTCGACCCATGTGGCTCTTTTGCCCCTACTGGCACCATATTGTATGAACCAGCGTGTAATCGGAATGGCGGTAGTGTGGAATGTTGTGTGTGAGGAAAAGAAGATTGACAACGTCACAAACACACAGTTCCCAGGCCAGGTATATTAATTATTACAACTAAAATCCCCTGACCCGACCGGGAATCGAACCCGGGGCCGCCGGGTGACAGGCGAACGCGTTGCCCCCTAAAGCACGCGGCCGGACTACATCAAATACGATGTCTTTTCGGGGATCGCTTGTCCGGAGCCTGTGTACCCAGCTAACGTGTGTAGGCTACTTATGCTTATATAAACATCTGGTGGCGTAATTTTCCACACGTTGAAATTTTGCAAACAATATTATACTCGTAATTTTGGCAGAGGTCTACTATAAAAGACATATGACATGCAGAGATTTCCCTTACTAATTACTACGCTTATCTCGAAATCTTACAACACAAATCAAGCTTACACATTGGCATGACCGTGTTTCGGCCATTTTTAGTGGGTGGAGTTATTGCTATATATTTTCCTTCCTTGTAATTTTCGTCCCTCACTCTCATTCTGGGGATCTCTCCAGCTATGACGGACTTGTGTTTGGACCATCAAGTCGGAAGTGTTGTGCAAATTGATGCAACTTAACTTCGACATGGACAAAGGAGCTTGACAAAACTTTCCACTGCCTAAACCAACTTTCACTTAATTATATGTATGACCGGTACGGTTACAATATGAAAACTCGATTAAATGAAAAACCACACACTTTCTCACTTTTAACGAACAGTACTATGCTGTCGATCTAAGTTCCAGAGCTGGAATGACCAGGCCGCAGACAGCCATGATCCGTGAACACTCTTCGTCTTTCTTAGGGGCGGGGGTGGGGGGGAAGTTCGAATAGAGGAGAGTCCCAGGGAAAAAGCTATGCCCTTTTACTAATCTGTTTCCTAGGAGACCTCGATGAGTCTGAAAAACTCAGTTTACTACACTGGCGGCGGAAAAATCCATCTGACGTGCAGGCAGATTTTTCCACGAAGCCAGAGGAAAAATGCCCTCTTCAGTGCCAATTTGGAATAAAATGAATGTATGATGTAATAAAAGTGAAGAGGGAGAAGCTCCTTTTAATAAACAGCTGTCTTAGGGTTGAATTTTGAGTTATTTAGTGAATTGTGGTGCTATAATTTGGAATAGGCGTAAGTTGTAATTCTAGACCAGGTCATACTATTACTAAAAAGTGAGCCTCTGCCTCAAATGTGCTCACTGCTCATTCAAGACAGCGCGTCAGAGTAGAGATCGAATAGCTGGAATACTATGATGAACCAGTGTATTATGCAACGGCAGTACGGTATTAGAAAATGTATGAACCAGAGGAATGATATCCTAGAGAAGAAAGTTTTCGAACTGTCCAGCCATTTCCCGCCAGTATTCAGTCAGGCTGTTATACTCGGTACACAGCAGTAATCCCATCTATCGGAGTTGAGCGGCAGCATAAGAGACAAGGAACATCGGAACAAACAATGGTCAATGTAATGTTATTGTTGATCAGTGCGCTTTCGATGTTGTACGCCTTCACATTTAGTTATCTTCCGACTCTGAAATACCACTCCCATTATATTCGGTACGGTAAAAGTGAATAAAAACAAATAAACACTTTTCTATGGGACCAATAACATAGGTATTTAAAAATTAAATTTTAGGCGCCTTCTCCATGACTACAATTTCATCCAGGGTGAATAAAATTGTTTATAACATAGACTATCGTTTCTTATTCCCCGACTCTATATACCGATTTTCATTAAATTCTGTTAACCCAATTTCTGTTAACCCATTTTCTCGTGGCTGGGTGCTTGATATGGAGTTAGCAACAAAAATACAAATTCTTAAATATCTATGTTATCAAGGCCGGTACGGTAACAATGTATGACATAAATGGTCGGAAATTTAATTCCATATAACTTTGGTTATGTAGTATTTATCGATAAGATCACTAATAATAAATATATTTGAGAATTAAATTATAGGCCTTCCTTTAAACTACCATTTCACTCAGCGTGTGTAAAATGATTTTTAGTCTAGATTGTGGTGGCTCATCCCCCGACTTCACATACCGATTTTATTAAATCTCTTCAGCCGTTTTCTCGTGATGCGTGTACATACGTACAGATAGACAGACTGACTGACTTTACGAAAAAGTATAAAAGTGCATTTCCTTGTTTACCATTCTCTTAAATTTTGAGCAATGTGCAGACAAAACTCTTATTATATATATACTGTATATAGAAGAATACAGATAAGACATTGCGAATTAGATCCACTGATTGTTTTAATCTCATAATCGTTTTTCAGCATCATTTATTTTAAGTTCTAGTCAGTGGATATATTTTAAAATTTAATTATCATGTCGTTATGATCCATCTCGTACCATTAGGGGTCAATGACCTAGTTCTTATGCCCCTTTAAACAACAGACATCATCATCATCATAATAATAATAATAATAATCATCATCATCATCATCAAACCCGCCGATGGTTTGTACGTGTACGTTGACATCCGACCATTTCTTCTGGATGCTTCAAATTTTTGGTTCGAAGTGTACGTATAAACACATTTATGTTGATCGTTAACTGACTAGGCGAATACGTTCTGGTAGGAATGCTTGCTACATTTTTAATGGAACATTTCACTTTCATAAAGATCACACGCTGAAAGGAAGCGACAAACGTACTTACCCTGTCATCATCAATCATCATTAATCTGCATTTAGAGTACACAAAGACGCGCGGGTAAATGATATAAGATCAGAGGACATAATTGAAAAAAAGTTGTGAAGAATTAGATCTCCACATTTACTGGAAAGTGAGGAATTTGTGTGCCGATCTCTCTGGGTTCATTCTCTTTAGATGACCGTTAATTGCTAAGCTTCGTATTTTCATAACGCTGGTGATCTTTTCGACTCTTGCGTACAGTTCCTTGTTTATTATTATTCCTTTCTTTTCTTTCTTCATTAGGGTCTTCTAGGGACGACGTGACGATTTTAATTTTTCATCCTTTATTGCTCCTTGTTCTTCCTCCAATACTCCTCCGTGTACTCACTATGTCTCCCTTTCCTCTCGTCGAAGCATTTTTGATCCTGTTTCCTTTCCCTCCCGACCTTGGAATCCTTCAATTTTTAATACTTTCTTTCTAAAAATCTCTCCCTCTCATACCTTTCCTGTATTTTAAAAAATATATGTGTTTTCTCTCTTGTTTAATTCCTCTTCCAATTATATATTTGAATGATTGTTTTTTTTAAATGTACAGTTTTGGAAATGGAGTACTGGTTATCTACAGTACCTCTCTGCATCTTCTCTTATATTGTTTCTTTCCAAATCCTTCTTGACTTCATGAATCCAGGTTTTTGTTGACTTCTTGCTCCAAAGATATTTAAGGATATGTTTGGTTAACTTGTTCCCGTCCATTCTGTGTAAATGTCCAAAAATTATCAATCGCCTCACTGTTATGTTTTCTATGTTCCGATTTCTTTCGTCATTACTTTCTTCTTGCGTTCTGGCCTTCTAAGGACCACGTTACAATTTCAATTCTTCCTCCTTAGTTGTTCTTTCCTTTTATTCCTGTATCCTTTCATTGTTTCACTCTGCTTCTTTTTCCTGTCTTCAGTCCACTTTGTGCCTGTTTTCTTTTCCTTCCTCCCTTGGAATCCTTCCATTTGTAAGACTTTCTTCCTAAACATCTTCCTTTCCAATAATTCTTCTTCTCGTATGTTGTCCCTTTCCAGGTCTTTCTTGACTTGTTGAATCCAGGTGGTGGTTGATTTCTTTTCCCAAAGGTACTTTAAAATTCGTTTAGTTAGTCTATTGTCATCCATTCTGTAAATGTGTCCAAGAAATAGCTGTCTCCTTTTTCTTATTGTGGCTGTGAGCTTGCATCCGGGAGATAGTAGGTTCGAATCCCACTATCGGCAGCCCTGAAGATGGTTTTCCGTGGATTCCCATTTGCACACCAGGCAAATGCTGGGGCTGTACCTTAATTAAGGCCACGGCCAATTCCTTCCAACTCCCAGGCCTTTCCTATCCCATCGTCTCCATAAGACCTATCTGTGTCGGTGCGACGTAAAGCCCCTAGCAAAGAATATTTTTCTTATTGTTTCTGATATGTTTTCTACGTTCTGGTAAATTACATTGTTACTTCTTAATTTTCAAAACTCTGCAATTCTCAGCGGACCTAATATTTTCCTTATAATTCTTCTTTCCAATATTTCTAATTTATCAAGCTTGTAGTTCAGTGCTAGACATTCGCTGGCATAAAGGCATTCTGGTTTCACTACTGTGTTGTAGTGCTTTATTTTAAGTTTCCTGGATAACCATCATCACTTTTATGATTACTTGAGTTCGGTTATTATTATTATTATTATTATTATTATTATTATTATTATTATTATTATTATTATTATTATTATTATTATTATTATTATTATTATTATTGTACCGGGCGGTACGCCTCCACGCCGCTAATTTAAAATTTGCGCCAGTTGAAACTCCTCTGCTGGAGGAAGTCTGAACTTTATATACGCTATTAATTCGCTACCTTCTCAAAAGATGTCACCACGTGGAAAATTTTGAGTTTTCGAACTGTGTCATTTTTGATGTGTTTTTGTTTTGCTTGAAGTAAGAAGTGTGAACTTTCTCTTCTAGAGGACACTACTGAAGATCAACAATAGTGCACCCTAGTGCGAAGTCAAAGAACTATTTTGTTGGAGAAATTTTTATTTCAAATGTTTGTCTTTGCTATATTTTTTTCAGTTATTGTTTAAGTTGGCTGTATACCCCTCTCTTTCCCCTTGTTTTGCATTTAACCAATCCCGAATTTCTGTTATTAATTTCTGACCAATCGTAGGTATCTTCCCCCAACTTGAATATGTTGCTGTATCCTACCCAATAAAAAGTTTGTGGGAGGGTGTTTTCATTCCCCTGACACCTAGAACCTTCCGCGAGAGGATATAAACTGCTGATTTTAGGGTCTCCGGGCCACTTCTGTTCCATCTTTCAGTGTATTAAGTACATAGCAGGAGGCGGGAAGCGCCTCTTTCCTCGGCAGCGGTCAACAACAAGGTAATGGCCGATTAATAACTTCTTTCTTTGCTTGCTCAGCAGTTTAACTCTCGGGGCGGGTTCTAAGCGTTCCACCATGTAACCTTTTCCTAAATGTAACTACTCTTTTCATATATTCTCTTTTAAAGCTACATACTGGGATAGAGAGTGCTAACCCTCTCGAGCTCCCACTCATATTGTTTTGAGGTGAACTTATTTTTCTCAACCTATTCTCGTTAACGTTAAACAAATTGTTCTTTTCTTAAGTCACCTCTTTAGTATGGGATTAGCCCTGGTATTATCGGCCTAGTGCCAAGTAGGTCTTAATCAAAGTGTATTAGGAGTGCAAGTTCGCCTCCTCTCAAATTGTTACCTTAGAGGTCATTTAATTAACCTTCTTTTCATTTTATAGACCTCAGTAGATTGGGTATTTTACCCCTGTGTTTATGTCCGTTGAGGACAACTTGAAGGTGGAGTTTGGTGTGGCCTGGGAGAGGCTTAAATTTGAGAGCGAGTGGCTCTTTTGAAAATTGAGTGTTGTATGCCTCGTGGAGGCTTTTCAGTGTAATTTGGAGCTAGGGCTCCTAGGCATGAATGGGGTTTTCTGCCCCTCTGTTGAAACCTGTGTTTGGAGGTAAAACTGAGCTGATTGCCCAGGCATTGTGTTTTCAGGGCTCGAAGCCCAAATCCTGTAAATATTGTAACTACCCTTTGACTT
Source organism: Anabrus simplex (assembly GCF_040414725.1). NCBI lineage: Eukaryota > Metazoa > Arthropoda > Insecta > Orthoptera > Tettigoniidae > Anabrus > Anabrus simplex. The sequence continues at coordinate 167,821,099 of NC_090279.1, read as the reverse complement.
GCTACTTTGTACCTGCCATGCTTGCTATTTCTTTGTTTTTGAAAAGAAAATATAACCTGGTTAAATTTTAATTAATTTTACTTTAGTAGCTTGAGACCCGTTCACCACCCCGCACCTTCTTTCACGCATAACTACCACAAAAACACGGTAACAAGTGGTAGCAGAGCGTGGTTGAATGGGTCTCAATTTAGCCCCTTTTGACGGCTAAACATTGTTTTGTTCCGAACTCTAACTATTTTCCCAGTTGCTGGAATCTTTTGAGTTTTTCAAAATTGTTCTGTCACCATGCCCGGCCCTCGCGATGTTCTCCATCTTAACTATTTGCGCAAGGAGGAGTTGATCTATGAATTGACTATTAGAAATGTACAATCTGGAGGCACGGTTGCAGTAGACACAAACAAGCTTAGAGAGTCCCTAGATTTGCCCATTTCCATCCCCAATTTGGGAGAGAAAGAAATTGACGACTCTCTTTCCACGATCACGGAGAATATTACTGGGCTAGCTTCTGTAGTTAGTTTTTTTGATGAAAATGATCCTTCTCCTAATCAAATTAAGCGTGTGCAAGCTAGGCTGTTTCATTTTTCCAATAGAGTTAACGATCTGTTGTCTCTAAATTTGAATGACGTTCAGAAGAAGGAAGCTAGTACGCTGCTTGAAAATATTTCTGAATTATCTAGCAAGGTCACTCAATTGTTAACTGGGGAAGTTCCTCCCAAATCTGATCAACCCACCATAGTGAATGTAGGTAGTGAGGAAGAACCTCCTAAGGGAGAAGTAAATAGGAAAACCATCGCTGCCCAAACTATCTCTGCCCCATTGGACAACGAATCTGAACGCCGTGCATCGTTGAGTAACATCCGTTCTGAATTAACTTCCTTGCCATTGAAACCGTTACCTACTATGTCACCCGGGTTTAGCAGCTTGCCTCACCCATTGGCAATGTTGCTCAGAGGTATCTCTAAGTTTTCGGTTAATACCACCAGTGAAGTAATATCATTTTTAAGATTTCTGGTTGAATTTCAGGATCATGCCCTTGTGTTTTCTCTTTCTCCATGTCAAATTTTGCAAATTATCTATCCTTATGCAATTGGTATTCTTTCTGACAAAATAGTAAGAGCCATAGCCGAACAGTCATCTATTAAAGATTTTCATGCACACTTGCTTGCAAATTTTATTCCCGCCCGCGCGAGGTCTTCTCTGATTCAGAAGTACTATTATCGTGTACAGCGATTGGATGAGAACTTGGCTGATTTCATACAAGACATTAAGTTTTATACTAGGGTGTTTGCTCTTCACTTCCCTGAGGATCAAATTGTACAAGCTATTGTGGAAGGTATTTCACCATCTTATAGGTCATACTTGTGTTTCGCGGCGTGCCCGCAAACTTTCTCTGAACTTGAAGCGTTGGCCGTCTCAGCGGAAGGAGTTAGGTACGCCGATTCTTTGCGTGTGGCAAAAGAACCCCCTCCTTCGTTTAGTAATACTCGGCCTCCACCTCGCCGACCAGTCACACCCCGTAAATGTTATGCTTGCGGGTCGCCTGACCACCTTCGCAATAAATGTCCATTGGTCAAAACTAGTAGGGCAAATAATGGAGCTGGTTCAGCACAAGGCTGTTTTAAATGTGGGGCTTTCTCACATATCGCCAAGAATTGCCCAAACTCGAATAGCACCCCCTCCTGCTCAACTTCAGGTGCAAATTCTACCTATGCCATTAATAAAAAGTGACTAGTGGCTTCGGCTGAGTCGACTAATCCATCTTCCCAAGACTCAGCCCCTGGTAAACAGGTTGTAAATTCAGGGAACGAGCAATTTTCAAATTTATCTTTTGAAGGTCCCAAAGAGTGTCTTAGGATTGCGGCGGATTCCCCCGTACCGGTTCCTTTTCTTAAGATTGAGTTAAATAACGAGCCTATTACAGCTCTCTTAGATTCAGGCAGTGTTTGTTCGATTATTTCGGCTGAATGGTATTCTAAATTGAAATCTGTTTGTAAACTACCTGACTATGTCTCATCTCCTGTTCAATATGTTTCCGCTAATTCTTCCCCATTAGAAATTCTAGGTTCCTTATTGTTCAAAATTCGTATTTTTAAATTCACTTGGAAAGTTAAATTGTTTGTGGCCAAGCTCTTGTCTTGCCCCATTATATTGGGAGCGGACTTTATTTTTCACACTGGTCTTGTGCTCGATCTTCAGAGTAGGTCTTGCACTTTCAAATTTGCCTTTAATTGTAGCATCCCTTTATTAAAGTGTAATTCTGCATCATGTTCTTCTATTTCGCCTACCCAGGATGAGATGTTGTTAGACCTTAGACATCTACCTGAGGAGCAGGCTGATAGTATTCGTAAGCTGTGTCAGTCGTTTCCAGAGGTGTTTTCTGATACTCTTGGTGTTACTGACCTGATAGAATACAAAATTGAGGTCACGGATTCGATTCCTGTCCGTTTTCCACCGTATAGGCTATCTCCACCTAAAATGAAGGCTCTGAAAGAAATTATCGATCAGATGTTGAAGGATGGTATTATTAGGCCCTCTAAGTCAGCGTATTCCTCGCCTATTTTTCTAGTCCCGAAACCCCAAGGGGGCTTCAGGCCTGTCATTGATTACAGGGCTCTCAATCGGAAGGTGGTGTTACAATCTGTGCCCCTTCCCGACCTTCATTCTTGTTTTTCATGGTTTCGTAAGGCCAAGTTCTTTACTATCTTGGACTTGAATCAGGCCTATAATCAAATTCCCCTTGCCGAAGAGTCTAAACACCTTACAGCGTTTGCCACGGACTGGAATTTATATGAATACAACCGCGTGCCTTTCGGGCTCCCCACGGGAGCAGCTGTACTCACTAGGCTGCTAGATAGGGTCTTCTCCGACATCAAATTTGAGTACTTATATCACTACTTGGATGATGTCGTCGTATTTTCAGAGACTTTTGAAGAGCATCTAGATCATCTGCGAGAAGTTCTCGATCGCCTTCGTAAAGCTGGGTCTTAGGTAGGCCGCGTCGTACTGGTCGTATAGCCCGTTGGGCCATCCGTATTTCTGCCTTCCAGTTTGATGTTAGACATATCAGAGGTACCGAAAATATTGTCGCTGATGGACTCAGCCGTATGTTTTCAAACGACGTCGAGACCCAAGAACCGGTCGACAGTTCATCACCTCCCGAGTCCATACTATCTGATGTTAATGCCATCTTAACGGATGCCCCCATGCTCTTTAGGGATATCGAGAAATACCAACATGAAGATCCGACGCTGGCTCCGATAATGGAAACCCTTTCTTCTGGGGAACATGTCGTCCCTTATGTTCTGAGGAATGGTGTTTTATGTTGCCCTTCGAGGCATGACAAGATGATGAAGGTTGTCGTTCCAGCTGTCCTTGTGCCTATGATCTTCAAATACTATCATGAGACCCCATTGGGGGGGCATCTGGGAATATTTAAAACTCGTGAAAAGATTCGTGAAATGTTCATCTGGAAAGGTATGGACGGTGAAATCCGTGAACTTGTAAAAGCTTGCAAATCTTGTTTGCTCAGTAAACCCACCATGTCCACAAAGGTAGGCCTTTTGTCTTCGCATCAAGCATCGCGCCCCATGGAACGCCTGTATATTGATTATGTAGGACCCTTCCCCCAGTCGAAGGGAAATGCCAACAAATTCATCTTTGTATGTGTAGATGGTTTTACCAGATTTTCCTGGTTATTTCTGACTAAGCTGGCTACCGCTAAGTCCACCATTACTTGCCTAAATTCTGTTTTTGCTTCTTTTGGTCCGTGCCAATATATTGTATCTGATAATGCTAAGGCTTTTACATCTAATTTATTTCGTAAATTCTGTTTTGACTTATCCATCTCTCATGTAACTACTTCTGCTTATTACCCTCAACCATCTCTGGCTGAACGGGTTAATCGTAATCTCAGGTCCGCACTTATTGCCTATCATCATGATGATCATTCCAGGTGGGACACGTCCCTGCATTGGTTAGCTTTTGCTTTGAATTCGGCGGTTCATGAATCACATAAATTTACTCCAGCTTCTTTGATGTTCAAGTTTGTTCCCAACTCGCCGCTCTCTAACCTCTGGTCTCTGAGTGACATTCTACCCGAGACAATAGATCCGGATAATATTAAAGATCTTTGGAAGAAGGCTAAAGCCAATCTTAAGGTATCTCATGAAAAGGTTAGGGAAAGATATGATCGTGGACGGAGACCCACCACTTTGAATGTAGGTGACCAGGTGATGGTCAAGAACTTTGTTCCCGCGGGCAAGCTTGCCCCCAGATTTCATGGGCCTTGTATCATTCTCGATTTTCTTACGCCAGTTACGTTTTTAGTAAGCAATCCAGCCACCGAGAGGATATTTAGGGTTCACCTGTCACAGGTGAAACCGGTGTAATTTCCGTGTTAACTTGCTTCATATTATTTTGAAAGGAATATGAAGGTTATATTTTTTTGAGTTTCTCTTTTAAGGCTTTCTGCCCCTTCTATAATATTTTGTTTTATATGTAAGCATTTGTGTGAAACCTCCCCCGATTTGTTAAACTGCCATCCTGTCCTTGCCTCGGTCATTACCACGCTCCCGTCTCCTGCTCCAATACACACTGTGGCTGAATTATATTAAATGCCATGGACATCTGCACGCCGCTGAACCCTCAACCTCTTCACCAAGCCTGTGCCCTCAAAAAGATGATGGTCCAACACAATTCTGCCGCCTAGCTTTAATGTTTCAGTGCCCCCGCAGCCGCGCGGCGCCGTGCAGCAACTGGGGCAGCGGACGGGCCCCCTCTTCTCCAGCGAGGACGTCAGGTGCACGGCGAGCCGGAGCTCTCCTCCTGGCCAAGGCTGATGCGCGGCGCATGACCTGCTACTTGCCCGCAGCCTGTATATGTTCACCGCGGGCGCGGCGTGTTTCAACACTCTGCTCCCCTCATAGTGCGGGCGAGCGGTATCTCAGGGTACTTGAGGGGTCCGAGCGGCCTCCCTTTGGACGCAAGCTGCAACGGCCGGTCTGGCCATTCAACTTAATCAACATCAACTACATGGACAGTTACGATAAGCAATGGCTACACTTGGGAATTCCACAGCAATATTTGGTGGCAATTGCAAAATTTTCTTCACCTCTAAGTATTAAAAGTTTATCTTCAGATATTCAACTTCTACAAATATAAAGACTTTACTTCACCTGCAACAACAAAATTTTGAAACTGAATCAAACCAAATTAAGAAATCTTATAAATGCTTCTGCAATCAATCTTCATATCCACAGCATAACTTGGACCTTGTTTCAAACAGATTTCATGTGTCACCCTGGAGGTACTTTTTGGGGGGGGGGGGAGGTCTGTACCGGGCGGTACACCTCCACGCCGCTAATTTAAAATTTGCGCCAGTTGAAACTCCTCTGCTGGAGGAAGTCTGAACTTTATATACGCTATTAATTCGCTACCTTCTCAAAAGATGTCACCACGTGGAAAATTTTGAGTTTTTGAACTGTGTCATTTTTGATGTGTTTTTGTTTTGCTTGAAGTAAGAAGTGTGAACTTTCTCTTCTAGAGGACACTACTGAAGATCAACAATAGTGCACCCTAGTGCGAAGTCAAAGAACTATTTTGTTGGAGAAATTTTTATTTCAAATGTTTGTCTTTGCTAAATTTTTTCAGTTATTGTTTAAGTTGGCTGTATACCCCTCTCTTTCCCCTTGTTTTGCATTTAACCAATCCCGAATTTCTGTTATTAATTTCTGACCAATCGTAGGTATCTTCCCCCAACTTGAATATGTTGCTGTATCCTACCCAATAAAAAGTTTGTGGGAGGGTGTTTTCATTCCCCTGACACCTAGAACCTTCCGCGAGAGGATATAAACTGCTGATTTTAGGGTCTCCGGGCCACTTCTGTTCCATCTTTCAGTGTATTAAGTACATAGCAGGAGGCGGGAAGCGCCTCTTTCCTCGGCAGCGGTCAACAACAAGGTAATGGCCGATTAATAACTTCTTTCTTTGCTTGCTCAGCAGTTTAACTCTCGGGGCGGGTTCTAAGCGTTCCACCATGTAACCTTTTCCTAAATGTAACTACTCTTTTCATATATTCTCTTTTAAAGCTACATACTGGGATAGAGAGTGCTAACCCTCTCGAGCTCCCACTCATATTGTTTTGAGGTGAACTTATTTTTCTCAACCTATTCTCGTTAACGTTAAACAAATTGTTCTTTTCTTAAGTCACCTCTTTAGTATGGGATTAGCCCTGGTATTATCGGCCTAGTGCCAAGTAGGTCTTAATCAAAGTGTATTAGGAGTGCAAGTTCGCCTCCTCTCAAATTGTTACCTTAGAGGTCATTTAATTAACCTTCTTTTCATTTTATAGACCTCAGTAGATTGGGTATTTTACCCCTGTGTTTATGTCCGTTGAGGACAACTTGAAGGTGGAGTTTGGTGTGGCCTGGGAGAGGCTTAAATTTGAGAGCGAGTGGCTCTTTTGAAAATTGAGTGTTGTATGCCTCGTGGAGGCTTTTCAGTGTAATTTGGAGCTAGGGCTCCTAGGCATGAATGGGGTTTTCTGCCCCTCTGTTGAAACCTGTGTTTGGAGGTAAAACTGAGCTGATTGCCCAGGCATTGTGTTTTCAGGGCTCGAAGCCCAAATCCTGTAAATATTGTAACTACCCTTTGACTTGCTACTTTGTACCTGCCATGCTTGCTATTTCTTTGTTTTTGAAAAGAAAATATAACCTGGTTAAATTTTAATTAATTTTACTTTAGTAGCTTGAGACCCGTTCACCACCCCGCACCTTCTTTCACGCATAACTACCGCAAAAACACGGTAACAATTATTATTATTATTATTATTATTATTATTATTATTATTATTATTAGGCAGCACTTTCGGGTTGATGTAGCGTTCCTGTCTCTTATTCCAAGGCCCTGGGTTCTTTTCTCGGCCAGTTCAAGGATTTTAATTCTCTACTGAAGAGTAGAACAGCGTTCACTTAATACAAGATTTTCTCAAGCTCTTAGTTACTGGAAGAAATCGCAAAGTGATAAGATGACACTACTGACCTAATATGTACATAGATGAATACTGGTTGCCATGATTATATTGGTGTCAAGAGAGATCCCCACCGCAGCCCAAGAACAATTTTATGGGCAAGTAAACTAACATTTTTTACCCTATATCCGATTGTGGGTAACGTTAGTTGAGTATTGTGTATCGTGCGATTCCATTACTTCTTAAAGGAACGCCAGAGTCGATATCTACTGTGGTCATGTCTCGATGGTAAGATATTGATAGACTGAGCTGACAGGCGGAGTAAGGGGGAGCTTTGAGTAGCCTGTCTGAAATGACAGCTTGGTCTTGACAGGCTGTTACTGCTCAAGACACTTCAAGCTCTCTAGCTCAAGACAGAGAACAACAGTGTAGTCTGATAGTTTGAATTCAACTTATTTTCTGTATTCGCTATCATAGCGACAAGTGATATGGTTTTATGAAAAAGAAATTACATCGTCATCAATAGGTACAGCAGATGAATGATCCCTTCTATGCAGGCAGTAGACCTATGGGTCCTTTTAACACAGAATAAGTACAGTGCTGGCAAAAAGTTTAAGGACACCTGTCAAAAGCAGATAATCATCTACAGGCCTTAAACATAGTGCTAAAATACATTGTTTGGCACTGGAGCTAAAATTACAGCAGAAATGCCACACATTAACGAAAACCAGAGGTCTCTAGCTCCACCCATTCCCAATTTAAGGTAGTTTTTGTAACTTAAGGCATGCTTAAAAAAGACATATATTTATAACAAAATAAATAATAACTTGAAAACGGGTTGAGCCAGTTTTCAGAATTTTGTTATACAAGCAGGTGTACCAGGTAGAAATCAACCAGTTATTACTAAAGTCATTAAATTTTTTTTAGGGGTGTTGAATGTTTGCTGAATTTGATGAAAAAGGGAGAAAAAATGTAGGAAGAAGAAAAATAATTTTGAATTTCCCTCCATATGATGGCCATGTAGCCAACGACTTTCTAGCACACTGCAGTGACCCAAGGAGAGATGTTAGGAAGATGGCTACATGGCTATCATATGGAGAGAAATTCAAAATTATTTTTCTTCTCCCTACATTTTAACTCTTTTTCATAAAATTTAGCGAACATTCAACACCCTAAAATTTTAATACACATTTTTTAAATACAATACAATTAGAGCAAGATTTCAGATACTTATTGACTTGCCCTCGTAGTTGGGACAATGTCTATATATGGATCAGCCCATGTAAAGACTATCGTCAGTAGAAGCTCAAATATTACATTTATGCGAACAAATAAATATACACCGGGCGAGTTGGCCGTGCGCGTAGAGGCGCGCGGCTGTGAACTTGCATCCGGGAGATAGTAGGTTCAAATCCCACTATCGGCAGCCCTGAAGATGGTTTTCCGTGGTTTCCCATTTTCACACCAGTCAAATGCTGGGGCTGTACCTTAATTAAGGCCACGGCCGCTTCCTTACAACTCCTAGGCCTTTTCTATCCCATCGTCGCCATAAGACCTATCTGTGTCGGTGCGACGTAAAGCCCCTAGCAAAAAAATAAATAAATATACAGTACATCAGTGAGTATAGAATGAAACATGTATATATAGTGTCCCATCTAATATAGGTGGTTTTTGTATTGAAAAGGATGCTTATATAAGATTTTTTATTTGTAAAGTGATAACCGTCAATGCGGGATGAGATTTATAACGTGCAGTCTAGTTACTACGCTATCTGTACTTATAATGAATTTCCAAGTGGGAACAATGTTTCTCCGTGAATTTGTTATTCCGTTCTCACCTTCCAATACTTATCAATTTCTATATAATAGCTTTATTAATTACATGATATAAACCAGCTTAATCGCTAGGACATGTTTCGTTCCGATTATGGAATATCTTCAGCTAAAATGGCACGAAAATTAAAACACATATGCTATTTTGTCAAATCTTTAAATTAAGATGTTCCATAATCGCAACGAAACATGTCCTAGAGATTAAGCTGCTTCATCTCATGTAATTAATATAACTATTATATAGAAATTGATAAGTATTGGAAGGTGGGAACCTACTTATAACCTAAGTTAAGAAAGGAAATAGGGGAAATTAATTTCTGGATTGCCTACGTACTAGGTCTGAAAGATCGGCCTACTTTGACGACTCGACTGAAGATGAAGATAGTGAGGATGAAGAACATATGCCTGAACCACCGAGCGGAAAAACTAAATTGGAAAAAGGAGAACCGGAACCGGAATCCGAAGAAACATTATTTCGACGCAGATAATTCCGGACTGAAAAGTTCTATTCAGCATTTTTTTAACATGAGTATCATAACTCTTCAGTGCGAGGCGACTAATAAATACTTTTCTCAGAATTTGGCTGCAGGTGGAGTTCTAGATTAAAAACAAAATAAAATACATTTACCCTCTTCCTGTTCCCTCTCGAGCCGTGTGCGGATGGGAGAGTGCAGCGAGACAAGTATTCCGTACAGCGGGCTCGGTGAGCCACTCGCTGCTCACGTCCAGAGAGTCACGCCACGGTACACGCTACAACGCAGTGAAACATTTGTAATAAATATGGCAATAGAATTAATTGGGATATACTTCCTTATTAAAGCGTAATATTAAAATATGTAATGTTGCTATATTTTCGTTTTATATATTATTGTTTAAAACATGAAAACATGTCAGTATTTTGTCTGACGTGCCGCACAAGTCATCTTCGAGTATCCCTTAATGGCACGCGTGTCATAAGTTCGCCATCCCTGTTCTAGGCTATATGCTATTACTGAAACGATGAGCATGCAGTAAAGTTAAATGTGGTGAAGGTCGGCAAATGAGCTCTGATCTTAACCAATAAATGTTCTGACATTCCCAAACGAATATCAATAAAGCGTAAATGGTTAGGATTTGATTTTCTGACCTCAATTAGACCTACAAAAATTTAAGTGGAAGCTAAGGTCTACATCCTAGAAATGACTATCAATAAATATCTTCGCGATGTCCACCTTTACCGTTCACATAATAGTTTAATGTGACTTTTTTATTTAACTTGATCAATCAATCAATCAATCAATCAATCAATCAATCAATCAATCAATCAATCAATCAATCAATCAATCAATCAATCAATCAATCAATCAATCAATCAATCAATCAATCAATCAATCAATCAATCAATCAATCAATCAATCAATCAATCAATCAATCAATCAATCAATCAATCAATCAATCAATCAATCAATCAATCAATCAATCAATCAATCAATCAATCAATCAATCAATCAATCAATCAATCAATCAATCAATCAATCAATCAATCAATCAATCAATCAATCAATCAATCAATCAATCAATCAATCAATCAATCAATCAATCAATCAATCAATCAATCAATCAATCAATCAATCAATCAATCAATCAATCAATCAATCAATCAATCAATCAATCAATCAATCAATCAATCAATCAATCAATCAATCAATCAATCAATCAATCAATCAATCAATCAATCAATCAATCAATCAATCAATCAATCAATCAATCAATACTGATCTGCATTTATAACAGTCGCCCAGGTGGCAGATTCCCTATCTGTTGCTTTCCTAGCCTTTTCCTAAATGATTTCAAAGAAATTGGAAATTTATTGAACATCTCCCTTGGTAAGTTATTCCAATCCCTAACTCCCCTTCCTATAAATGAATATTTGCCCCAGTTTGTCCTCTTGAATTCCAACCTTATCTTCATATTGTGATCTTTCCTACTTTTATAAACGCCATTCAAACTTATTCGTCTACTAATGTCATTCCACGCCATCTCTCCGCTGACAGCTCGGAACATACCACTTAGTCGAGCAGCTCTTCTTCTTTCTCTCAATTCTTCCCAACCCAAACATTGCAACAGTTTTGTAACGCTACTCTTTTGTCGGAAATCACCCAGAACAAATCGAACTGCTTTTCTTTGGATTTTTCCAGTTCTTGAATCAGGTAATCCTGGTGAGGGTCCCATACACTGGAACCATACTCTAGTTGGGGTCTTACCAGAGACTTATATGCACTCTCCTTTACATCCTTACTACAGCCCCTAAACACTCTCATAACCATGTGCAGCGATCTGTAACCTTTATTTACAATCTCATTTATGTGATTACCCCAATGAAGATCTTTCCTTATATTAACACCTAGATACTTACAATGATCCCCAAAAGGAACTTTCACCCCATCAATGCAGTAATTAAAACTGAGAGGACTTTTCCTATTTGGGAAACTCACAACCTGACTTTTAATCCCGTTTATCAACATACCATTGCCTGCTGTCCATCTCACCACATTTTTGAGGTCACGTTGCAGTTGCTCACAATCTTGTAACTTATTTATCATTCTATAGAGAATAACATCATCCGCAAAAAGCCTTACCTCCGATTCCACTCCTTTACTCATATCATTTATATATATAAGAAAACATAAAGGTCCGATAATACTGCCCTGAGGAATTCCCCTCTTAATTATTACAGGGTCAGATAAAGCTTCACCTACTCTAATTCTCTGAGATCTATTTTCTAGAAATATAGCAACCCATTCAGTCACTCTTTTGTCTAGTCCAATTGCACCCATTTTTGCCAGTAGTCTCCCATGATCCACCCTATCAAATGCTTTAGACAGGTCAATCGCGATACAGTCCATTTGACCTCCAGAATCCAAGATATCTGCTATATCTTGCTGGAATCCTGCAAGTTGAGCTTCAGTGGAATAACCTTTCCTAAAACCGAATTGCCTTCTATCGAACCAGTTATTAATTTCACAAACATGTCTAATATAATCAGAAAGAATGCCTTCCCAAAGCTTACATACAATGCACGTCAAACTTACTGGCCTGTAATTTTCAGCTTTATGTCTATCACCCTTTCCTTTATACACAGGGGCTACTATAGCAACTCTCCATTCATCTGGTATAGCTCCTCCGACCAAACAATAATCAAATAAGTACTTCAGATATGGTACTATATCCCAACCCATTGTCTTTAGTATATCCCCAGAAATCTGATCAATTCCAGCCGCTTTTCTAGTTTTCAACTTTTGTATCTTATTGTAAATGTCATTGTTATCATATGTAAATTTTATTACTTCTTTGGCCTTAGTCTCCTCCTCTATCTCGACATTATCCTTGTAACCAACAATCTTTACATACTGCTGACTGAATACTTCTGCCTTTTGAAGATCCTCACATACACACTCCCGTTGTTCATTAATTATTCCTGGAATGTCCTTCTTGGAACCTGTTTCTGCCTAAAATACCTATACATACCCTTCCATTTTTCACTAAAATTCGTATGACTGCCAATTATGCTTGCCATCATGTTATCCTTAGCTGCCTCGTTTGCTAGATTCAATTTTCTAGTAAGTTCCTTCAATTTCTCCTTACTTCCACGGCCATTTCTAACTCTATTTCTTTCCAGTCTGCACCTCCTTCTTAGTCTCTTTATTTCTCTATTATAATAAGGTGGGTCTTTACCATTCCTTACCACCCTTAATGGTACAAACCTGTTTTCGCATTCCTCAACAATTTCTTTAAACCCATACCAGAGTCTGTTTACATTTTTATTTACCGTTTTCCACCGATCATAGTTACTTTTTAGAAACTGCATCATGCCTGCTGTATCAGCCATATGGTACTGCCTAACAGTCCTACTTTTAAGACCTTCCTTTCTATCGCATTTATTTTTAACTACCACAAAAACAGCTTCATGATCACTAATACCATCTATTACTTCAGTTTCCCTATAGAGCTCATCTGGTTTTATCAGCACGACATCCAGGATATTTTTCCCTCTAGTTGGTTCCATCACTTTCTGAATCAGCTGTCCTTCCCATATTAACTTATTTGCCATTTGTTGGTCATGCTTCTTGTCGTTTGCATTTCCTTCCCAATTGACATCTGGCAAATTCAGATCTCCAGCTACAATCACATTTCTTTCCATGTCGTTTCCCACATAGCTGACTATCCTATCAAATAATTCCGAATCCGCGTCAGTGCCACCCTTTCCCGATCTGTACACTCCAAATATATCAAGTTGCCTATTATCTTTAGAAATGAGCCTTACACCTAGAATTTCACGTGTCTCATCTTTAACTTTTTCGTAGCTTACAAATTCTTCTTTCACCAGAATGAACACTCCCCCTCCCACCCTTCCTATTCTATCTCTACGATACACACTCCAGTGCCGTGAGAAAATTTCTGCATCCATTATATCATTTCTCAGCCATGATTCAACTCCTATTACAATATCTGGTAAATATATATCTATTAAATTACTTAATTCTATTCCTTTCCTTACAATACTTCTACAGTTCAACACTAACAATTTTATGTAATTTATTTTTCATCCAAATTCCATTTTCGCATTTTGGTCCTACGATTTTTTCTGAGGATATTTCTTTCTTGTTGTACGATCCATATTCGAGCTCTGCTACCAATTATAATAGTTTCAGATGTATAACTACTGTGTTGTAATGTAGTAATTTTGTCTTTTTTGATGTGGTTCTTTTATTGTATCTGTTACAAGTAATTTTGGATGCTCTTTGTGGTTTTGCAATTCGTTGTTAGCTTTCTGATTTAACCCTTCGGTTTAACAATTTCATTTAGATATACTTACTTCCTTACTTAATCTGCTTACCTTCCACGGTTGGTTTTTCCCTCGTACTCAGCGAGGGATCCCACCTCTACCGCCTCAAGGGCAGTGTCCTGGAGCCTGAGACATTGGGTTGGGGATACAACTGGGGAGTGTGACCAGTACCTCGCCCAGGCGGCCTCACCTGCTATGCTGAACAGGGGCCTTGGTGGGGGATGGGAAGATTGGAAGGGATAGACAAGGAAGAGGGAAGGAAGCGGAAGTGGCCATCCCGGAATTTGCCTGAAGGAGAAGTGGAAAACCACGGAAAACCACTTCCAGGATGGCTGAGGTAGCAATCGAACCCACCTCTACTCAGTTGACCTCCCGAGACTGAGTGGACCCCGTTGCAGCTCGCGTAGCACTCTTCAAATTTCGTGGCTGAGCCGGGAATCGAACCCGGGCCTCCGGGGATGGCAGCTAATCACACTAACCACCACACCACAGAGGCGGACTTAGATATACTTCAGGAAAATTATCTTCCTCGGAGGTGCGTAAATTAATGTCCTTTTACGGGAAGTATTTCGCACTGATAGTTTTTTAGATGCAGATTAATTTCTGATTAGAAATCTTGAAGGTGCTGGAAATCGAACCTGCATCCTCTGCGTAATAAAAGGACCCGTACATATCATTTCTGAAGTCAGCAATATATATGATGTTATAGATCGTTCCAGCTGGTGTTTATCTCCTTTTACATGCCATGTTTGGCATCTAATTTAGGGAACTGGTAGGAGGATGTGTCAACAAACTTGGTAATTACTTGTTACGGTACAGAGTTTTTAATTTCTGCTGTTTCCCCTCAAGCGGCGGAGAGATCTAATTACGTGCGTTGGAGAGTAATAGGATATGTTATTCTACACGATACTTATCTTACTACATATTAAAATCTTCCAAAATGAGTATATGATTTTGAGAAGTTCGTAAACGGCGTAGAAAATTCGTAGTTATAACGTTGTTGATTCTTCATGCCCAGCTAAGGAGCACGTTTGAACTTATTAGCACTTTTTTTGGTTCTTTCTTCTTCTCTTCCCAATACTTCTTCATCCCCTTTTTACGTTGTTCAGTCTCTCTGTAGCCAACGGCCGTAGCCGTGTTGAAACACCGGATCCCGTGAGATCTACGAAGTTAAGCAACATTGGGCGTGGTCAAGAGTTGGATGGGTTGCCACGCGCTGTTGGTGGGGGCTAAGGGAATGGAGGAGCGGAAAGGAACTGGCCACCCTCCGGCTCAGGAACACCTCTGCGGAGGTTCGGACCTGCCTTCGGGCAGAATAACTCTTACCTAGTCTCTCTGTATATTGTCGAGTGGGCTTTACAGAAAATTTGTGTTTCTGAATTAAGGTTTCGTCATCAATGCCAGTTTCATTTAAGTCTTCAGTGGTTTCGTTTAGCCTGATGTTGTATTTCTTCATTGATAAGGATAATTTTATAATTTTCTCTGTGAGCCTCTTATTAGCCATTATAAATAAGTGACCATACAATATTGTAATCGCCGTTTCCTGATTGGATATGTGATTTTGCTTGTAACTTGATAGACTTCATGTGTTTTCTTTTTCATCCAAATTTTATTTCTAACATTTTCCTAAGGATTTTTCTTTCTTGTTTTCCGTTCATCTTTACTCAAGGTATACCACCAATTACGACTTAATCGTTTCAGATGCATAAAGTGCTTCTGATTTAACTCCTGTGCTGTAACGTCGTAATTTTCCCTTTTCTGATATAGTTCTTTTATTGTATCCGTTCCATATAATTCTATATTCTCTATGAAGTTTTGCAATTCTTATTTTGATAGCTTGCTGCTTTAACCCTGATGGTTCAGTAATTTCACAGAAATACTTAAATTTGTCTACTTGAGCGATATTTCCATATTTGGTGAGTAATGGTTGACTGTTGATGAGACCTGTCTCTTTCACATACTCCGTCTTTTCATAAGAAATTTGGAGTCCCGTTTTGGCTGCTATTTCTTGGACTTTTTCTACAGGCTGGATTGCTGTAATAATAATAATAATAATAATAATAATAATAATAATAATAATAATAATAATAATAATAATAATAATAATAATAATAATAATAATAATTGTTACGGAGTTACCCGTGGAGCAGAAGAGGTGAAAGAAGGTGCCGGGATGAATGAATCTAACTACAATGTCAAGAAAATACTTTAAAAACTTAAACTGAAGGTTATATTTTCGAAGAACAACAAACTTAACAATGACATCTCAGGTACAAGACTTAGAAAAATACAAGATTTCAGAACTTTAATACTCTCGGGATACAAGCCCCTAGTTTTACAACTTTTGGAGCTCCCATCTCACATTTTACAGACGATCATAAATTTGTTCACAGGGCAGAAATCCCCTAAATTCACGGAGCACTTGCTCCCAATATACAACATCGAGCCTTCAATAGGCATACACCAATCTTACTTTGGAACAGTGCTAACAGGCTCTCAGTTTTCTAGCTCACTCAAGGCAACACCAAAAATATCTTACACCTTTTGGCCTTCCATGACCCAACTTACAAATTGAAATAGGAGTATCTCGTACCCAACCTATAGGGCCTTCGTGTAAAAAGAAATAACAGTTAAATATATGGCCCGAACACAAAATGAAAGGAGGCGAATGCTTGCACTCCTAGATATGATCACTTAAAACCTAAGGGGCACTAGGCCGAAGAAACACGGGCTACTCCCAAACTATGGAGGTGACTCGTATAAGAATAAATTAAGACATTACGAAAGGGAAGAAAACCAGTTACAAAACGTAGTCACCTCAAACCAGTATGAAGGGGAGCTCGAGAGGGTACATCACTCTCTATCCCCGATTTACCGTTAAAGATTTTATGAAGTTTTTACATTAGCCGGCAGAAGTTACATCTGTAGGAAACTAGGTTATATGGTTAAAGATTCGGTCCTTCCCTCAGGTTAAACTGCGGAGCTAGCACGAAATAAACATGTTATGTGGCCATTACCTTGTCGGTGTACTGCTGCCTGATGAAAGAGGCGCCTCCCGCATCCTGCTTGACACACACACACTAAGCTAGATGACGATCAATTGGCCAAGAGACGAGAAAATCCGCAGTTTATAAACCCTCGGGGAAAGTTCGAGACCTTTCACGAACAAACCAGCCACACCCTCTCAATTTATTGGTTGATTTAAAGGTTAAACTCAAAATCGAAGAAGTAGGCTGTGATAGGTTGAAAATTAATTACAGAAATTTGGGAGTGGCTAGATTCAAAATTGGCGGAAAGAAAAGATAAATATTGCCAACGCAAAAATAAATGAGCATCAATTAGTAAAAAAACTTATGGATACAAAACTTCTTTAAATCAAAAGTTCGTTCTCTTCGCACCAGGGTGCATAATCATAGTTTTTCAGCAGTCACATCTATGGAAGAATGTCCAAACTTCAAATAAAACAAGTAGAAATTCGCACAGTACAGGAAACTTCACAATAACAAAATTCCATCAGATTTTAGTGGTGACATCTTGTGAGTAAAGTTCTAACTTGTTGTATTGTTGGTTTCACATCTGGTATATAGAGGAGTTCATTTAGGTGCTCATTTTGAGCGCGCTGCGTAGAGGTGTACCTCCCGGTACAACAACAACAACAACAACAATAATAATAATAATAATAATAATAATAATAATAATAATAATAATAATAATAATAATAATAACCGGGCGAGTTGGCCGTGCGGTTATGGGCGCGCAGCTATGAGCTTGCATAGGGAGATAGTGGGTTCGAATTCTACTGTTGGCAGACCTGAAGATGGTTTTCCGTGGTTTCCCATTTTCACACCAGGCAAATGCTGGGGCTGTACCTTAATTAAGGCTTCCTTCCCAGTCCTAGCTCTTTCCTATCCCATCGTCGCCATGTGACCTATCTGTGTCGGTGCGACGTAAAGCCACTAGCAAATAATAATAATAATAATAATAATAATAATAATAATAATAATAATAATAATAATAATAATAATAATAATAATAATAAATTACAAGGGGTAATTATATCGGGAGGCTATTTAATTAGGGCGCAGAACATAATTTCTTTATGCCACATCTTTGTTCCACGGCAGAAAGTCTAATTCATGCCGATGGTTCTTTGGAAGTAATTACTAATGAATTTCATATCCACTAAATTTACGATTTGTTTCATTCTTTAATGTATTGGTAGGTAAGGGTTATTCTGCCCGAAGGCAGGTCCGAACCTCCGCAGAGGTGTTCCTGAGGCGGAGTTTACGTGCGGTAGAGTGGCCAGTTCCTTTCCGCTCCTCCATTCCCTTACCCCCTCCAACAGCGCGTGGCAACCCATCCAACTCCTGACCACACCCAATGTTGCTTAACTTCGGAGATCTCACGGGATCCGGTGTTTCAACATGGCTACGGCCGTTGGCATTAGACTTAAATTTTCCCAAAGCCCATATAAGCTTCTTATTTTTCAATTTCTATTCAATCCGTGCAGCCTGGTTTAATCTGATTCTGCCAAGCTGTTAGGGGCGCGCAGCTGTGGACTTGCATTCGTTTGCAGGTCGGTTCGAACCCCACTGTCGGCAGCCCTGAACATGGCTTTCCGTGGATTACAATCTTCACACCAGGCAAATGCTGGAGATGTACCTCAATTAATGCCACGGCCACTTCCATCCCATTCGTAGCCGTTATCTCTCTCATCGTCCCCATGAGACCTCTCTGTGTCGGTACGACGTAAAGCAACTTACAAGAAAAGAAAAACAAAAATAATTGTTTGTCATTTTGATGTCTTCAGCTAGTCATAGATACGAACCTAGGAAGCAACTTATTTTTCTGAGGTATGAACAACTGAATGTCAAAAATATATTTTTGTCTATCAGTATTTAATTTTTAATTTATTTTGTGCTACAGGACACTTATTCCAATTACTAGTACATAAGTCTGTCTTTGACGGTCGAAATTTCTATCTATAAAGTAATTGGAAATTCTAAACGGGCTAGTAATATATCTTCTGAATAAAAGTTGCACTCTCTAGGTTTTATACGACATTCGAATGGAATCATAACAGGCATTGTAGTTCTTTTAGTGCAGGAGTCGCTCGGAGTTGTACTTTGACGTCTGTGAATCTGCGTACTCTTGAGAAAGCTACATACAACTGTCCAAACAGAATCACCATCAACTGACTACGTATGAGCACTACGGAGGGATTTAGAATTTAATCCAGTGTTTTGACAGGCATTTTAGTGATTAGGAATTGCATAACACCACCTCCCCTACAGTGCCTGCCTAAATCCTGACGGTAAACATATTTCCAGCGAACCAGACTCGAACAAGCTGACCACGGTGTAGGACCATATAGACGTCAAGCTGATGTATGTTGCGCTTATCGATGGAGATAAACCCCAGGATTTAAAAAAAAAGTCTTTCATTTTATTGAACAGTTCTAGTATGAAGGTCATTGTTCATATAACCCACAACGGGTAACAGTTTAATTCTCTCAAATATTCCCGTTTTCTCAACATGTCTGTGGATGGAAACGGAAGTCAGGATTTACGTAGTTCGAACTCATGCCGAAAGATATAGCTGTGTATCTACGTCATGGTCCGCCTCTGTGGTGAAGAGCTTAGTGTGATTAGCTGCCATCCTCGGAGGCCCGTGTTCGATTCCCGGCTCTGCCACGAAATTTGAAAAGTGGTACGAGGGCTGCAATGGGGTCCACTCAGCCTCGGAAGGTGAAGTGAGTAGAGGTTTGTTTTGATTTCCATCTCAGCCATTCTGGAAGTGGTTTTCCGTGGTTGCCCACTTCTCCTCCAGGCAAATGCCGGGATGTTACCTAACTTAAAGCCATGGCCGCTTCCTTCCCTCTTCCTCGTCTGTCCCTTCCAATATTCCCCCCCCCCACAGGGCCCCTGTTTAGCATAGCAGGTGAGGCCACCTGGACGAGGTACTGGTCATTCTTCCCAGTTGTATACCCCGACCCAATGTCTCACGCTCCAGGACATTGTCCTTGAGGCGGTAGAGGTGGAATCCCTAGCTGAGTCCGGGGGGATATCCGACCCTGGAGGGTAAACAGATTAAGAAGAATAAGAAGAAGAAGACCCACGTCATCATGGCGAACATGTGACAATAAATTCACTGAAAAAACGTTTTTCTTTTAAAAAGTATATAAAAGCCGTGGTTGTAGAAAATTCATTACATTTTTATTGGAAAGATGAGATGAAAAACTATAACTCGTAGAAATTTCAGCTGTTGGAACATTCTCGTTTTTACAATATCACTGTGAATGAGAGACAGAATAGGGATTTGATATACATTCCGGGTGATCCACCAGCCCCTTGTTGCGATCCAGTTTTATGCATTCCTTCACATTTACGACAATTCTGAAAGACATCCGTCCCTCTCCCTAACGAGATGTGTGTTAACGGTCTAGAAGCCAGCAGAAATCATGACGCCATTATTAATTCATTATGGGTACCTCGAATGAACCCGTAAGACGAGTACAGATACCCGGAACACGTACTATAAATTGGTTGGGAAGTGGGCGGCGTAGGTCAAGTGTCGCAGTAGTTCACATGGCAAGCGGGCGGGGAGATATCTTATAGTGCAGAGTGCTGGAGGTTCGAACCACACATACGAAATTTTTTAACAGCAAGTTGCCTGGGATGTGGCAAGGTTGCATACGTGATCGCTTCCAAGGAATGTCTTGTTTATTTTACCCTGTAAAAGACCGTATGTATCGTTACATTGGGTATGGTGCTGGGTTGGGGGAGGATGTGGACCTGAAGGTCTGTGGCCAGATTAGGCTGAGAAGTGGACGCCGTAGGTCAAGTGTCGCAGTAGCTCACATGGCTAGCGCGCGGTAAGTTGTGTGATGGTTGACAGTGCTCGAGGTTCAAGCCCATTCCAAGTACTTTTTAAGCCAGTTGCCTGGGATGTGGCAAGGATGTATACTTAATAGCGGTATTTTTCGGAGATTTATTTTTATTTGGCCCTGAAAAGGGCCTTGGTATGGAGCTGGGTTGATAAAGGATAGGAAACATGTGACAGGATTTCAGTTATCCACATCATTTAAAGCAGCACCTGCTCGAACTGACGACCTCCGTGGTCGATACAGAGCTGTGCGTGATGTTGTAAGGACCATCTGGCCCGTTGCAACATCACTGGCGAAAGGGATCGGCATGTCTCGGTGATGAGCTGTCCAAGGTGACAAGGACTGGCCGGCTCCTGTGCATACACCGGTTGTTTTACATAGCCTCATAGAAAAAAATCCAGGGGCGTAAGATAGGGCGATCTGGCCAGGAGACAGGTTCTCTCCTTCCTGTCCATTTATCAGGATACGTCGCATGGAAATGGACCCGGGCGACCACCACCGTATGCAGTGGAACTCCGTCATAATGAAAGTACATCCTACAGCGGTCAAGGAGTGGCACATGTTCCAGAAACGGTGGTAGTTCATCTTGGAGAAACCGCAGTTAGCGTTGGCTGGTCAGATGGCCCTCAAAGAAATGGGGACCGATCAAGTGATAACCCATGATTCTACACCATACATTCACGCCCCACTGTAATTGAAAAGCTGTCTGTCGCACCCAATGGGGATTATCTACACTCCAGTAATGCATATTATGACGATTAACGGTTTTATTGTTGTAGAATCATGCTTCGTCCGCAAAAAAGAGAGTCGCTAGAAAAGCATGATAAGTGTCCACATGCTGTAGGATCCATTTTCAGAACCCCACCCGGGCATCGAAATCATGAGAGTTGGGCTCTTGGTTTAAGTACAGACGGTACGGGTGAAACCGATGGATATGCAATATCCGCATAACAGACGCTCGGCTGATGTTCGTCTCCTGTGCAATGTCCCGTGTGCTAGTATGAGGGTTATGCCGGATAACGTCAAAAACGATCTTCTCATTGTCAGCAACGTCATAGGATTATCTCGAAAAGGCCGTGTCCTTCCCAGGGATGCATTATCCCACAGGCATCTGTCTACACTCCGAAATATCATGCCCGTTAGTTTTCGTCTATCCAGATAGCGTTCTCGGTATAGGCGTTGTGCCTGGTATGCATTATGTCTAGCTTCTCCATAGATAAGTGACATATCCACATACTCGTCACTGGAATACATCTCGAGGCAGTGAATAAACTTCGTGTTGTGAATTGCTTCGAAGGAGGGGAGTTCGTGCAGCTACATACTTCCCTGTCATCGCATGTTGTTAACGTTCCAATGAGGCATACTTTGTCATACCTGTAGTCGACGTAACTTGGAACATGTACGATGTACCTAACTGGCCACAGACCATCATCTCCTCATCCTCGTCCAATACAGCATCATACCAAATGCAACGTACATACGGTCTTTTACAGGGACAAATGAACACATCAGTCCTTGGAAGCTATCAAGTATGCTATCTTACCACATCCCAGGCAACTGGGTGTTAAAAGAATTCGTATGTCGGGTTCGAACTTCCTACCTCCAGCACTGTCCATATATCACATATCTCTCCGCCCGCTTGCCGTGTGAGCTACTGCGACACTTGACCTACGGCGCCCAGTTCCCAGCCTATACTGTACTGTGCGTCCACCTCATGTTTTAAATTACGTGTTCTGCGTGTCTGTACTCGTTTTACGGGTTCATTCGAAGTATCCATCATGAATTAATAGTGGCGCTCACGATTCCCTTTATCTTCTAGCCCGTAAAACGGCTATCTCGTTATATTACCCCGATTTATGGAGAGGGACCGATGTGTTTCAGAATTGTCATAAATGTGAAGGGATGCATAAAACTGGTTCGCAAGGGGCTGGTGGATCACCCGACATATATAAACCAAACCCCATGGCGCAATAGCTCCGAAGGGCCATGGCCTACCAAGCGACCGCTGCAGATTTTGAAGTGTCGTGTGGTCAGCAGGATGAATTCTCTCGGCCGTTTTTCTTGGTTCCCTAGACCGGGACTGTATTCTCACCGTCAGATAGCTCCTCAATTGTAACCATGGTGGCTGAGTGGGCCTCGAACCAGCATTCAGATCCAGGTAAAAATCCCTGATCTCGCCGGGAATTGAACCCGGTTAAGAGGCAAGTACGCTACCTCAATACCGTGCCGCCGGCACATTGTATATATAGTATATATCGTTTTGCGAATTCCAATTGATAAATCGCAATATTGCTATTAAGAATTAAAACTAAACATATACTCTATGTTTTTGTAATTTCTCTCGATTTAAATAGGAATTCTCCATAACACACATTTGGGCAGCCGCTTAAGCAGAAAAGGAAATTGGAGGAACTCTGCCGAGAATCGAATTAAGTTTTATCTGTAATGCCAACCTTTTACCTCTGTTTCCCATTACCTCTCACTGCGGTATTTGTGGAGATATTAATACACTACCAGAATCCTACACTAATACAAAACTAAAAAGAAATATTACTAACTTTGTAAAATAATTTGTAAAATAAAAGAGAATATTTGTTTCCGTGAATAGACACCAGCTATTTGCCGGAAAGCTACCTGGAGCCGAATTTATCACTGCGGCTTGTGGAAATTAGCAAAGGGAGTCTAGTAATTGTGTAAGGACTCGGAGCAATTATCGAGGAACTGCCAGAACAATTAATTACCCTGTGTTCGAATCCTTACTCACTAATTATAACCTTGGCCCGTGTAAACTGTTACAAAAGGCTACAAATTGATGTCTTACTACAATTTAACGAAGGTAATTAGTGTACGAACCGCTTTAACAGAGACTTTGCTAGGTTTCTCCTTTGAAAATGCGTTTTGTGCACTTTTTTAAAAATATATATGTTCGCATTGTCTTGGAGTTAACCCATTTTTCGTCTCCAATTCAGCATCTCTCTTATCATAAATTTAATGGCAGATTCTCAGTGAGTTTACGGGAAGGATTCCTCTAGGAGAGGTCGTTATCTGAAACTGAGAATACGGTCAGGAGTCGAGCTAGAACCGATGTATTTTTGGAAAATGATGCGACTGTATCCGCTATATTGGCAGGCATGCTATAGAATCATATTCAACACCTCGCTGTTGGTATATCTGTCCGTGGATCGATCTTCGGTGTTAAACTATGCTCCAGCTTAGGGCTGATGACCTCGATGTTTTACCACCATGTTTCAGTGTGCGCTTCCAGTCTTGTCGGAAACTGATCTGTACTAAGGAAGTTATCGATCTCTCGATACCAAGTGATCTTTTTTTCCAAAAACCAAAGATTTGAAATTATATTGAAATTCGGTAATTTGTATCATTTTGTAAACTGATTTGGGCAAAATTCAAACTAATAGAGCTGGCCAACTATACACAACAGACTAATGACATGTTCACCACGTACATGCAGAATGTTCTTAACTGTTTTAAATCCTAATACAATTAGTTCACATGCAAAGGATTTTTTAAATACACGAAATTAATTTCGTCCGCCTCTGTGGTGTAGTGGTTAGTGTGATTAGCTGTCACCCCTTGAGGCCCGGGTTCGATTCCCGGCTCTGCCATGAAATTTGAAAAGAAGTACGAGGGCTGGAACGGGGTCCTCTCAGCCTCGGGAGGTCAGCTGAGTAGAAGTGGGTTCGATTTCCACCTCAGCCATCCTGGAAGTGGTTTTCCGTGGTTTCCCACTTCCCCTTAATGCCTGGAGGGTACCTAACTTAAGGCCACATCCACTTCCTTCGCTCTTTCTTGTCTATCCCTTCTAATCTTCCCATCCCCTCGCAAGTCCCCTGTTCAGCAGAGCAGGTGAGGCCGCCTGGGCGAGGTACTGGTCATCCTCACCAGTTGTATCTTCCGACCCAGAGTCTGCAGCTCCAGGACACCGCCCTTGAGGAGGTAGAGGTGGGATCCCTCACTGTGTGTGATGGAAAATAGACCCTGGAGGTAAGCAGATAAAGAAGAAGCAAAAGAAGAAGAAGAAGAAATTAATTTCGTTTCACACATGCTTCTCTTTAGGTACAATTTTCTCATAAAATTACAAATTCACATATAGTAGACTTTTTCTACCAGTTTCATTCGTCACACCGACAGAGATAGCTCTTATGGCGATGATGGTACAGGAAGCGGCTAGGAGTGGGAAGAAAGTGGCAGTGGCCTTAGAAAATTAAGGTACAAACCCAGAATTTGCTTGGTGTGAAAATGGGAAACCGAGGAAAACCATTTTCAGCTCTGTCGACAGTATGGTTCGAACCCACTATCTCCCGAAGACTGGATACTGGCCGCACATAAGCGATTGCAGCTATCGAGCTCGGTCTACTAGACTTTTAGAGCGGATATATGTGATCTACTAAACACATTCTTAATGACCTATTAATTAGCAAAATATTCTTTATGTACCTCATTTATTTCTCCTAAAATTTCGCTGATATTAATTTAAATATTAGAAATAGTTTCAATTTAAAATAATATAATATTTTATTCACATAGAAAAGGTATAATCGTATCTCAAATTGTTGCAGAGAGAAGTGGATCGCAATATCAGGAAAATCAATTGTTATTAAAATAAGTCGTTACTGTGGTGTAGTAGATAAAGAAAAGAATAAGTCCGGAATCAAACCGCTATCTCATGCATTCTTTTAACTTCATCTTTCGAGGATATATTAGAAAATTCCTTCACAATCGGATACGATAGGGCTAAAAATGTCTCTTCGTCGTCATAATCTGAATCCAGATGCGTGGTTCAAATGACTTCAGCGGATGTCACCGTCTATGCTGATGAGACTGAGTTAGCTGATTCTATCTTGGTTATACAATTTTCCTGGTAGTTATTAATAAATATCAGTTTCGAAAATTATATTTTCGGAGGAAAAGAGACAACAGGCAGGATTAGGTCTAAAATATTATATTTTAGTACAAGTTTGCATTGGTTTTTCTCGTAAGAGCTTGCCTCAGGTCTCTTTAAGAGGTCGTGGTGCAGATGAAACCGACTGGCAAGTAGTCTAGTCTACATATGAATTTTGTAAAAGCAATATTTTTTCGGCCCATTCTACAACAGCATCACGTTGCCAACTTTCCCGTATAGAGTGATATTGCTGAAAAATTATGTATTCATTTACTTTCTTTGGGTACTCTGCGGGTTCTTTGACCGCTTGACGCCGACCTCCAAGCGTGTTATAAACCCCTGTAGGCCTAACTTCATTCTATTCTATGTTGTAAAGTTGTGGAGATGGAAATGGTGTACTTTTAAGGTGAAGAAATCTGCCTTCTTTATATGTATGAATCAGCCCAAATCAGTGATTTTTTTTCTTTCTAAAGCAGTGGCGAATGTTGGGATCAAGGAGTGGACTACCACTAGACTTAAGTTACCCCTTTTCGATGGTTGGTTTAGTGAACGCCAGGCCTTAAGCATTTTGAGCTGCGGCTGCTGTGTTATCAAGGCTGCTTCACAAGTACCTGCCCTGACTTCTGACACCTGATCGGTGGAAATGATAGCCTAAGGTTTAGTGAATTAAATTCCTTAGCAAAAGTCCGGCTTTCTGGCTAAATCTATAGAACGCTTGCCTTTGGTCCGATGGTCCCGGTTCAAATGTCAGAATCAACCCCATCGTACTGGTTTGGAGACTGGGTGTTTATAACGTCTTTGCAATTCATTTCATCCTCATTAGGTCACCACAAAGCCTATACAGATGATATACACCATTATTATTATTATTATTATTATTATTATTATTATTATTAAATTGAAATTTGAATTTTACAGCATTACCAGCGGTCGTACCCATCGTTCACTGGTTTATTTGCTTCATCGAGAGATCAGTGGTAGTGTCTGTCTCATGATCACGGGTTCGATTACAACCTACAAAAGAAAACACTAAACCTGTAAGATTCAATTTCATTTTAGTAGATCTACCCACCTATAGAAAGAAAACTATATTACTCCTGTATCAGTAGCCCTGCGGTGTCTTCCTGCAAGGATGTAGAAGTAAACGGGAGTGAAATACCAGTACTCTGTTATCTATGGGTATGAGGTGAGGAAGTATGTACGGCCCCGCACCTATGTGACATACAACAGCACGACGCCTGAGGTGGATCGCGGGGAGAGGTACGAAGAGCCTGGGCTGCAGGATCTGTCTCCGATTCTTTGCTCTCAGAAATACGTGCGACGTACTTTCTCATAGCTTTCAAGTTTTAAAAAAGGAACAATGCTTACATTATAATGTGCTCTAGATTTCTATCGTTCTCATTTGAGGTTTGGGCTTCACTGATAGCCTTGGCATCCCTCAGTATACCCCACTCTTCTAAAGGTTTTGAAATAGCCTTACCTCTTTCCGCTTGAGGGCATATTATAAAAAAATGCTGCATTCAACTGGATAAATGTTTACTTATGTAGATCGATAATACAGATCGTCATCTCTTCACTGATTTGAATGTTGACATCATCAAGTGAGAATTCCTATAATTCTTTCTACGCCTCGTAGCCTCTTACGACTCGTAGTTACTTGACTCGTTGTCACTTTGGAATACGATATTACATGGTGTAGAATCATGGTTGAATGAAAGTTTTAATACATCTGATGATAACAGCGCTTCGCCAGACTGAACTGAGCAAAGCTAGAGTGGATGCATAACATAAGGAATGGGAATGCACGGTGCACGCGGCCAAGTAAAGGATGACCAAACACGCCAAATCTTACGCCCTCTGTCCCATTAACTAATCGTCCTATTAACCTGGTGTTTGTGCCTAATGAATATTTGAACCATTGTTCGCGAGGCAACGAATGGAATAGTTTTCATTGCATTATGAAACAACCTGGGAAATACAAGAACGTTACTTCATTCCGTACTAAATATGGGAGTTGTCTTCTCCATTACTACTCCGCACTGAGAGGCCACAAGTAATGGGAAGACACTGAATATGATATTAATAACGAGTTGCTCTTCCGTGAGTCCTCAAAATGGCAGCAGTGCTGCGAGGCGTGGACTCTGCAAGGTGTTGGAATTGTTCTGGAGGGATCTGGACCCACGCATCTTGCACTGCTGCCCGCAATTGGTCTTGTGTAGTTGGTGCGCGTTTCACGGAGTGTACACCAGCGTCGACCTGGATTAAGATCAGGAGATCTGGAGGGCCAATACGTGGTCGTAACTTCATTGGAGTGTTCCTCCAACCACCTGCGTGCCGCCATAGAGCGGTGACATGGCGCATTGTCCTGTTGAAGCATGGCATCTCCATCAGGGTACTCTAGGGCTAGAAAGGGATGCTGATGGTCTGAAGGAATGTCCACATAACGTGGACATGTCAGCCTTCCCTGCAACCGGACAATGGGGCCTAATTGAGACCATGAGAACACTGTCCGGAACAGAACAGTGCCACCTCCCACTTTGACACGCAGGATCCATAGCTTCATGGGGCATACAGCACATACTAATGCGACCGTCAGCTCCATACTGGATTTATCGGACCATACCACACGCCACCTCTGTTCCATGGTCCATTGCCAATGTTAGCGGGCCCATGCACGTCGTCGAGCTCTGTGTCGAGGTGTCAGTAAATGGACACGAGTTGGTCGTCGGTTGTTGAAGCCTATGCGGTGCAGTTTCCTCCTTACAGTCCTGGTAGAAATGGGTTCCTGGCTCCCAACATTCAACTGGGCGGTGATCTGACTCACAGTGGCCCGTTGAGCGCCCAGGATGGTTGTGCGTAAGCGACGTGATGTCCGTTCGTTATAAAAACCTGTGGTCCTCCCGTGCGGCGGTATACGCGAGTGGTAACTAAATCCCGGATTTTTGTGCAGTGATAGGTTGGACTGCAAACTAATTTGGTTAGTAGGAAGTGTCGGCCACCCGCTCTTCTATAATGCAGCAAGAGTAACATACATTATAGGGGTTCTGATGGGTCATGCCCCGAATGTTTATGCAAACCCCATAGCACAGCCGTTGTGAAGGTAGACTATACTTACTACTCGTTTCAGTAACTTTGCATTATAACGTATTAATGCATAAAAGTCCGGGCTCTAGTGATAACATTTTCTCTGCGATATTGAAGATCCACCCTCGACACTGTTGACCTCCGAAACCTGAATTCGCATGTAATGTCGACAGTGTTGCAATATTCACGACACTGGTGTCCGCTACAGACTGCTCAGCTATGTCGCAACGCTCAGAGATCATACACGGTACATTTTCTAATGGGACACCCGCTTCGCGTGACTTTTGGCCATTCAGTATGTAAGGTAAATATAATCTTAATGAATGTAAACCACGTACTAAGAGTTTATACTGTAAACATTTGAAAAATAATCCGAGTGAAACTGTTGTAACAGTAAATAATTATAGAGATCGCTGAATGATTTTAGTGCTCACATCCGAAACACCTCCATCCGTTGGGTAAAGCGGCATACAAATGTTCCACGTCGCTGAAGGGTTAAGGCCCGAACGCGCCTAAATTGCAGGCTTTGCAGGTCTTACCATTACGCCACTTCCTACAATGTGAGAGAGGTCATTAAGATAAACCTCATATAAGCGTCCTTTATATTCAATTTGTAGATGATCCTGAGATAGTATCTTAACACTTCATCATATGTAGCCGTCATCAGAGAGGGATAACACGATTTGTTAGTCAGTGTTGTTAAGGGATCTTACACGAGGAGACATAATTCACGTAATCTCTAGTAAATGAAAGGAAAAGAAAACATACTGGACTCATATATCATGGGGTGGGTAGTGCACACTATCTCCACCACGCTGCATCAATCTTCATTAAGACTGGGGCCTGGTGAGGACACGCCTCCGTTTAAGAGACAGATATACCAATTTCTTTCTCTTTCAGGTAATGACGTGTTGAGGAAATGGCTAAAATTTGAGAATAATGGCCAGTAGTTCCTGTTTAAGTTACAGATATTTCTTGAACATAGCACAACAATATCGTGTTTTATTTTTCTGGCTTCCGTATCTTTGTTACCGTATGTGCCAGTCTTTTAAAAGTTCGTGTCCTTGTAAGCGACAACATTCATGTTAACCCTTTATAGAACAGAATACTGGCACTGCTTTAAAAATCTAAATTTACTTTGTTAGTTCTGCATAAATGATAGAAAACATTCAAATTTTCTCTCTTTCTTACATGTGTAAGTAAATTCACCTGAAGAGATACTGTTGTTGTTTGATTAATGATAAAATAATTTACATAAGATCTGAAAAATCACTCAGAACTGAGAAAAACTATTTAAAGAATGTACCCGTTATTCATATATCTTTAAATTCTTCATAATTTAATCTCAGAATATTAAAGATAACACATTTTTTCTCCTTCTTCATCTTCATCTGTTTCTTTATCTTAGCGTTATAATACGTCATAAGAGGTCGGCCTTAGCTTCTTAAATTTTCTTCGAAATTGACACGTAGGTAATCCAATAATATGGCCGAGAGTGACGGCGGTCATAGGATACCTTCTTCTTTCTCTTCTTCTTCTTATTCTCTTTTCGTAGTTTGGGCCTACTGAGGACCATGGGACTCGTTTCGACTCCTTATATGGAAATTCTGTTTTTTCTTCGCTCAGAAAGCTTTCATCTTCTGGTTGTGTGCTTGTTTCCTTTCCTCGGTCCACTTCGGTCGGGTGGTGCCTGTACTCTGTCTGCTGGTGAGAGCCTCTGGAAAGACACCTTGAAAGGTCGACTGCCGGAATAATACACGATCCTGTATGGTTTGTTCTGAAATCCCCAGTTGTTCTAAGTCGAACTTCACTGTGGAAATCCATTTATTTTTGGACGCTTTTCCTCTGCCTGTAGTGGTAAAGATCTTGCTGGTAAGTCTGTATGTACTCATACGAGTCAAATGCCCATAGAAAGTCAATCGCCTCTTCCTCATGGATGTAACTATGTCTTCTTAATGGTCATAGATATCATTTTTGTGCCTTATCCTGTAAGTACCATCCCCTTCTCTTATTGGTCCTAAAATCCTCCTTAGTATTTTTCGTTCCTTGAGCTCTAGCTTCCTCAGTGGACCTTTTCTGTTCATCAGAAGACATTCAGAGGCTTACAGTACGGACGGTCTTACTACTAAATTGTAATGTTAGAGTTTAAGGTTCTTAGAGAGGCACTTGGATGTATAGATGATCTTACAGGTATGGTAGATCCTTTCCAACTTGGTGCATCTGGTGTCTATTGCTAATGTCTCATTCTCGGTTGCTGAAATCTACTCCCCTAAGTACTTCACTGCAGGAACCTTACGAATGGTGGTGTTTTCCAATGGTATAGTATGTGGGACTCCCTTTATGTTAGTCATGAACTCAGTTTTCTTTATATTGACCCTCGAGCCGTTTTTAGCTGCTATGGTATAGAGGCTCTGTTGCTGGTGAGTAGCTTCTTCTACGTTGTTGGCTAATAAGGTAAGGTCGTCGGCAAAGGCCAGGCAAGGTACACTGAGATTATCTTTCTTGTAGCCAATTTTCGGTCCACTTCCTGAAGGTAATGTGGCAGTCCATTCCCTGATAATCTTCTCTAGAACGCAATTAAAGAGAATGCAAGAAATTCCATCACCTTGTCTAACTCCCGTTTGGATAGAGAAACTCCCTGAGGGCTTACCACTAAACTTTACTTTGGAGGTGGTGTTCTTCATCGTAACCTGGAATAGTCAGGTGGTCTTCTCATCCAGACCTAATTCCCATAAGGTGGAGGATTATAATAGGATTATTATTATTATGATTTATTTATTTATTGATCGCTACGCGGCCACGTAGGGCCCACGATAAGTTTCATTATACATTCTGGCGTTTACTCAATGTTCGATTGACCCAGTACGCTTTCATTAGCTTGCTGTGTCGACCACGGCGTTCATCCGACCACTTTGCACCAGTTTTCCACTTCACATCCCGCAAAGTCCCGAAGGCCACAATGCTTTTTTTACAGAAAAGTCACGTTTGTACGCGTTATTATTATTATTTGCTAATAATTAGATGAAAAACCATGTACCAGGCGAGTTGGCCGTGCGGTTAGGAGCGCGCAGCTGTCAGCTCGCATCCGACAGATAGTGTGTTCGAACACCACTGTCGGCAGCTCTGAAGATGGTTTTCAGTGGTTTCCCATTTTCACACCAGACAAATGCTGGGGCTGTACCTTAATTAAGGCCATGGCTGCTTCCTTCCCATTCATCGGCCTTTCCTGTCTCATTGTCGCCATACAACCTATCTGTGTCGGTGCGACGTAAAGCACATAGCAAAAAAAACAAGAAAGGAGAAAAACCGTGAAGTCCTGCGCTGTAGTGAATGGCGGGATGTAATTAAAATAACGGCAAAGAACTGTGCCTGGTAGATCTCTGGGCGGTAACCTCTGTCAGCGTCGCCACAGAAGAAAGAAACGCTGGCGTACTTCCTGGAATTGCGCCTGCATGGTGAAGTACTGAGAAATTATCGGCACCATCTAGTAAGATCTTTAATCGCGGATCAACTTCAAAGGAAAGGTTATACCGCTTATGAAGAAGTCCACACCATATCATCAGATGGCAGCACCAGACGCATATATACGAATTGCTTTTGAAAGCAACGAGGAATAATGCTAAATAATAGACGAAACCATCAAGTTTGAGCACAATAAAAGGCCAATCGGGAGGAGACTATGAGAAAAAGAAAATCTACGTTTCGACAGTCCCATGCTACAAGAAAATTCCAAGGGATTGAAGTAATTGGGGTGATGCTTGGAGCTCGCGGTAGGGTATCAGCATTCTTTATGGGCAGATTTCCATGCGGTAATCCGTTAGATTTCAATGCATCGAAGGTATCCTCTGTCCAGTATGTAAGTATAGTAGGAAAGGTTGCATAAATATTAGGCGTTTTAAAGAACTGTCCCCTAATGTGTATTTAACTCTTTAAACGTAAGCGTTGTGCGGCCTTGTATAAGCTTTCTACTAATTGAAATTTAACCTATTGCTGCTTACAAATCCGCTCCCCAATACAGCCCGGATGTTTAGACAGTAATACGAGGTCTGTCAATAAAGTGACAACGTAGTCCAGACACTTGCAGGAGATCGGGCATGCGCAAATTGCATATGGGAGCGGTTGTGTGGTGCTGTTGTCGATGTGAAGTTTGCATTTGACGGGCATCCAGTTGAGAGTGTTATTGCTGTGTGACGTGGCAGTGAAGAGTGTCCATTTCATCGCTTTAGAGCATGTTTTCAAAATGTGATCAACCTTCATGGATTAAAATCGAGGTTGCCATAGCCAAAATGCATCAGAATGTTATCGAGAGCTTCGTGAATGCGTTACCGTATAGGGTGATTGCACGATGGGTCAAGGCGTTTCGTGCTAGTCGGAGTGAGGTCTTGGAACAGCCTCCGTACTCACCAGACATGAGTCTTCGTGACTTAGACCTGTTTACGAAATTGAAGGAACCCCTCCTAAGCTGTTGGTTTCCTAACGTGGCATCTGTTCTCCGCACAGGAGGGCGTTCCGTCACTGTCATCAACAAAGAATGCCTTGCCAACGGTCCCCGATGATTCCCAATATTTGACATGAGGAAATAGATTTTGCGGGTGACTACGCTGAAGGGATGTAATGCAATGGTACTTGTTTAGTTCATTAAATATTGCGTACTATCATCATTGCCACTACTTTATTTACAGCCCTCGTAGGTTAGAATGCAAACCAACTTACCTGGTCCACGAAGCTACTACGCTGGCGTAGCAGGGGGGAGAGGTGATACTCCCACGTGGCGCGTCCCAGGTGGCTGATAGGGGGGTCCTAACCGGCTTGCCGGCGGACTTGAGGGAAATAAAATACCTCTCGCGGACCAAACACACACCCCCTGTGGGTGGGGGAGGCAGACGAATAATACACCCACGGTATCCCCTGCCTGTCGTGAGAGTCGACTAAAAGGGGCGACCAAGGGCTGACTGTATTAGAACTATGAAACTGCTTTTGATAAGTACCATCACGCGCGGAGCACCATGGGTCGCTTTTACTTGCGAGTAGTACCACTCTGTTATGTACTGAATAGTTTTGTGATTCGAAACACTCAAGCGGGGTTCAGTGTGGGTTTCCAGTACCCGTGAGTCGTACCCATGTGAGCAACACCACGGGTCTGGGCGTTGCCTGTGAGTTGTTCCAGTATATGAGCGACACCGTGGGTCTGTGTTGCCAGTGATTAGTACCCACTATGTGAGGAAAACCACGGGAATGCCGGCGCCCGTGATTAGTACACCTAGGTGAGGAACCTCATCGGTTTGCGTTGGCTGAGTGGCGCCATTGTGTGAGAAACACCATAGGTCTGCGTTACCTTTACGACGTACCATACTTGTGAGTAGTACCTTACTGTTTGGAACACCGTGAGTTTACGCTACCTTTGATTAGTACCGCAGCTTGAGAAATATCATGGTTCTCCTTTACTACCGATAAGTACCATTCTGAGGGGCCTTTGACCTGGATTTTGGACTCTTTTAGACATCAAGCATCCTCGATTCACGACTGTGTTTTAGGAGTGATCCCTTGGTCAGTAATACTATTATTTATGATCTTTTTTGAGTCGGATCCACTGTTTTTTGTTTTTTGGCGTTCTTGTCCATCCATTCAATCTTCATGACATTTTTATTTTATTTTGGTCAGTGGATGATTTTGAATCTTTTGTTGTCATTTCATTTCGTACCATTAGGGGCCGATGACCTTGATGTTAGGCCCCTTTAAACAACAAGCATCATCAACTTACCTGGTAGGAACTGTCGTCCACCCGCTCTTCCGTAGTGTAGGAAGAGTAACATAAATTGTAGGGGTTCTAATAGATCGGAACCCTTATATGTATGCAAATTTCACAGCAGGACTATTGTCCGTTTAGAGCAGGGATGGCGAACCTATGCCACGCGTGTCACTAGGTGACACGCGAACACGATTTCGGTGGCACGCCACATGAACATAATAATATAATTTAATAATACAATACGTCTTGACTACAGACAATACATATCTTATAGTGTTTCACGTGTAAGAAATAAATATCGAACATCTAAATACTAGTTCCATTCGGACGTGGAATATGGCAACACTGCTACACTGATAGGTCCGGAAGAGAAGTGAGATAGTGTCGTTTTTTGATGTTTTTTTTACACGGACATCGCAAACATGTTCTCGGTGCCGAAAAGAACAGAAACTTAACACAGGTATTTTTCAAGAATTCGGACTGATAAAAGGATGTGTTGCCTATGTTTGGAAACAATCGTATCCCCCACATTTAATGTAAAGCGCAATTTCGAGACTGGTCATTCAAATATTTGTTCCATTTCAAATGAAGAAAGAAGAGAGTTCGTTTCACAAAATATGGAACATTACACAAAACAAACTAGTTCTTTTGTATCATCTTTACGGCCAAGGAATAATATCAGTGCGGCTGTTTCTTTCTGTCTCACTGCATAGCACAGCATGCATGGGAAACCGATTTCTGACGGTGAGTTGTTGAAAGAAAGTTTCTTATTGACGTCCGACACATTATTTAAAAACTTCCCTAACAAACAACTAGTAATTAACAGAATAAAAGGAATGCTAGCCAGCTGAACTGCTGTCAAGGGTAGAATAATAAAAATAAGTGAAGAAGTTTTGGAGCAGTTGAAAGCTAATTTGGATAACTCCCACATGTATGCGGTATATTTTGGTGAACGCATGAATGTGATAGCTGTTTTTTTTTAGATTTCCTTATGGAAATCTGATGAGGGAGAAATTAGTTTAATTGCTGAGGGTACAAACTACAATATGGAAGATAATGAAGCTAATGGAGAAAGTGAAGTCCATTAGCAACATTAGTACTTTTGATTTTTATATCTAATAACTTTTTTTTTTACAATTTGCTTTACGTCGCACCGACACAGATAGGTCTTGTGGCGACGATAGGGTAGGCCTAGGTGTGGGAAGGAAACGGCCGTGCCATAATTGAGGTACAGCCCCACGGAACATGCAATCATATGTATTTA
Organism: Anabrus simplex; assembly: GCF_040414725.1. Classification (NCBI taxonomy): domain Eukaryota; kingdom Metazoa; phylum Arthropoda; class Insecta; order Orthoptera; family Tettigoniidae; genus Anabrus; species Anabrus simplex. Next base: position 167,785,592 of record NC_090279.1, on the reverse strand, counting down.
CAAGATATATGTATAATAAATAAATAAATGAATCAGTAAATGAATGAATAAATAACATATAATGAAACATAATCGGGAATTTAGAAAGGAAGTCGCGGGGGGGGGAGGGGCGAGGTGTTGTATGTTGTAGACATTCCTTAATGGAAAACAACAAGTGGCACAGTCAACAGATGGGAATAATAAACCAGACTTAAAATGGCACACTAGTTGGAAAAGGTTCGTCATCCCTGGTTTAGAGTATACTTGACCGGGCGAGTTGGCCGTGCGCGTAGAGGCGCGCGGCTGTGAGCTTGCATCCGGGAGATAGTAGGTTCGAATCCCACTATCGGCAGCCCTGAAAATGGTTTTCCGTGGTTTCCCATTTTCACACCAGGCAAATGCTGGGGCTGTACCTTAATTAAGGCCACGGCCGCTTCCTTCCAACTCCTAGGCCTTTCCTATCCCATCGTCGCCATAAGACCTATCTGTGTCGGTGCGACGTAAAGCCCGTAGCAAAAAAAAAAAAAAGAGTATACTTGTTATCTGCTTCAATATGTATTCTTTCTATCCTATTGCAGCAGGGATGTAACATGATGTTACAGCGATGTAGGCCTATATTCTATATTGTATTCGTTCACTTTATCTACAGTGGCAACCTCTAAATTCAGGAATTGATGAGTCCACAATAAATAATCTTTCTCTCTAATACTACGTATGCTATGGTACCTGTTCTCAGAGCGAGCGGCTTTACCTTCAGTGCATGTGTACATATCATCAGACCGCGGAGTCAAAGTGGGTGGGGAACTTGTGGTTATTGGTTTCTGAAACCAACGTTACCTCTTTGTATACATATCGACCTGCAGTCAAACCTACATTACTGTGATAAAGGACGGACTGATATACATAAATTTCTTAAGTATCTGTTACATAATCCTTGAAGAACAATCTTTGAAGAGAAGATAAAATAAATAGCATTCGTAGATCTATAAAAGGCATTCGATAATGTTGATTGGACCAAGTTACTTGAAATCCTAATGATAATCTGGATCAGATACCGGGAGAGAATAATTATCTACGATCTGTACAAAAATCATTCTACAGAGAAAAGAATGGAGCTCAGCTGCAGTTTGTCCCATACAGTGTTGCCAACTTAGCGGAATTTCCGCTAAATTTGGCGGAATTAGAAGACTGTCGGCGGAGAAATATATGATTTAGCGGACAGCGGATGTTTTGGCGGAATTCTAGATTTATTATAGGGGAATTTGGCGTTTTATCTATTTTACATTAAAAAAAATTGTACTCCTGTCTTTCTCCGAGCTATTCCGTATTTCTTGTCAGGAGCTAGCAGTCACATGAGGAAAACATATTATTTGGATTTCATGTTATGAGATCATGGTATCATAAATTTGTAATGCGTGGGGAAAGGGTACTTATCGCTCAGTTGACGAATGACGACAGATATTGAAACTGTGAGAGAGTAGCATTTATATTTATCCTATGATGGAAGACCGTTTATTGAACTGGCCTGTTCTCTGTGTGTGGCCTTTTAGGTAAGGGCTTCACCTAGTTTATTATTTACGGCTCCATGGCTAAATGGTTAGTGTGCTGGCCGTTGGTCACAGGTGTAAATTGGTTAATTCCGCTGTCACGGGGGCTGGGTGTATGTGTTGTCTTCATCATCATTTCATCTTCATCACGACGCGCAGGTCGCCTACGGGAGTCGAATCAAGAAACCTGCGCCTGGCGAGCCGAACATGTCCTGGAACATTCCCGACACTAAAAGCCATACGCCATTTTATTATTATTATTATTATTATTATTATTATTATTATTATTATTATTATTATTATTATTATTATTATTATTATTATTATTATTATTATTATTATTTGAGATCGGATTTCTTGGCGGAATTTTAGCGGATTTTTAGTAGTATTTAGCGGATCTTGAAAATATAAGTTGGCAACACTGGTCCCATATACTTTTCACTGTTTATATACAACAGCCGGTAAAGGTAACCAAATAACAATGAGGGAAGTGAATCGCAATCCAAAGACAGGAAATCGAAACTCTGACATATGCCGATGATAATGTTATCTAAGTCTGCAGAAGATCTAGAGAAATTTCTGAATTTTATGGACCGAGTCTTGGGGAAGGAGTACAAGATGAAAAAAAATAAGTCCAAAAGAAAAGTATTGGAGTGCAGTGGAACGAAGTCAGTTGATGCAGAAATATTAGAGTTAGGAAATTAAATCTTAAAGGAAGTAGATGAATATTGTTACTTGGGTAGTAAAATAACTAATGATGGCAGAAGTAAGGAAGACATAAAAGAAAAGGAGGCCTGTATTGAGAAAAGAAATTTTGTTCACTTTGTACATTGATACAGGAATTAGAAACATGTTTCTGAAGACTTTATTCTTGAGAGTAGCGATCTACGGAAGAAAGAAATAACTCTGAATAGAAGCTTTCAAAATGTGGTAGATCGAATCACGAATGAAGAGATGCTAATTTGAACTGGTGGGAGGAGAACGACATAGCTAAATTTGACGAGAAGAAGAGATAGAACACATCTTAGGACACCCAGGACTTGTCCAGCTAGTTTCTGAGGGACGTGTAAGCGGTAATAACGGTAGGAGTGGACCAAGGAATGAATATGGCAAAGATATTAACGTAATTGTAAGATGCAGTAGTGACGTAGAAAGGGAAATGTTAGCACATAATAGGGTGGCATGGATGGCTGCATCAACCAGTCTATGGACTGATGACCAAGGCAATAATAATAATAATAACAATAATAATAATTCTGTTTTTTTCTGTTAGAATAACTTCGTGTAGGGTTTTGATAGTCGTCGGGATGCTGGAGCTGTGTCTCAAAGGGTTTTCTTTTTTAACGTGCTAGTGTACCTGTCGACAAGAGGCCGTTACACATTTTGTTCTTCAACGTCGTACGATGAGAGTTGTTGCTGTTTTTTTACAATTTGCTTTACTTCGCACATACCCAGATAGGTCTTATGATGACGACGGGATATGAAAGTTCTAGGAGTTGGAAGGAATCGGCCGTGTCCTTAATGAAGGTGTCAGCATGGGAAACCACGGAAAACCATATTCAGGTCTTCCGACATTTGGGCTCGAACCCACTATCTCCCGGATGCATGCTCACAGCTGTGCACCACTAACTTCTTGCTGTTTTCGACACAGTTATCATGACGAGACAGCATAGTCATATCTTTACAAGGATGGCTCTTGCATCGTTTAATAGCTTTGACCGTTGAAAATAATTCACAATCATCTCAGTTAGTTGTTTTTATGTTTTTGACATCTTCCTGGGTAACATTTATGAAATTCCTTTTTCATGGATTTGGGAGAAATGTTGTTTTATCTTGTTTCTAGCCTACACTATAATCCACACGTATTACCACTAGTTTCAATCCAGTTCCTTTTACATTCGATTTGTGTAATCTCGTCACATAGTTCTACAATGGAATTCATGCCACTTCTTTCAAGCTGACTTCACTTCGATTATTGTAACACTGTCAGATTTGATACGTATCCCCAGCTACTTGAATATGGCTGTCTTGTTCAGTTTTCCTTCATTAGTTGCAAGCAACTGCTCACCACAGTACACGTATTGACGTTCATACGTATTCTAAATGTTCAAACAGCGCTGTACATAACAGTTCTAATTATACTTAACCAGTTTGCTACCATAATATCATACAGTAACTTTCAAGCTGGTTGAGTGTTGTAATCTCTACATACGTTGTCTGCGTATAGAGCAATCAGTAATGGTGAGAATGCTGATCCTTGGGGAACCCTAATATGAACAGTTAAGCAATCCGATCATCTACATGCCATATCAGAGTACTATCGGGAAATTGACAGTCATCTAATATATATTTATTTATCGCCAGCACTTACCATTTTGGCATGTCCGTTTGTCATAGCTGCAGTCGCTTAAGTGCGGCCAGTATCCAGTATTCGGGAGATAGTAGGTGCGAACCCCACTGTCGGCAGCCCTGAAAATGGTTTTCCGTGGTTTCCCATTTTCACACCAGGCAAATGCTGGGGCTGTACCTTAATTAAGGCCACGGCCGCTTCCTTCCCACTCCTAGCCCTTCCCTGTCCCATCGTCGCCATAAGACCTATCTGTGTCGGTGCGACGTAAAGCAACTAGCAAAAAAAATATATATATATATATATATATACACCGTGGAAATGTCATAAGGACGACATACAGTCCAATGAAATTCTTTCACACTGGGTGTGGATATAACCTGTTCCACCTACATCATTATATCACAGTGAGAGAATGAAGCGTAAGCTGAAAAAATCCTTTCAACAAATATAGCAAATTCCAGGTAGTGATTGCAGAGGGATTTTTTATACCCTGGAGTGTTGAGAGGTCAGTTTCCATTCGCAACGAGTATTTATTTAAAAATAGAAAACACAAAATGAAATTAATGAAGAAAATTACAGTTTGTTTATAAAACAGACAAGTATTTCTGTTTAATTAAAATCCGTGATTCATTTCGATATTAAAAGACCACAGACTTTGAACATATATTTGTAACAGGAGAGGTATGCTGGTCTTGTTTACCATCACTCCATCAATATAATTGCAGTAGTACTTGTATTGAAGCTGTCAGCAGTGTACAGAGGCTGATTGCTATTTCCTTCATTTTCATCCGATTAGTACGTCAAGAAATGAAAGGAAATAGGTTTATAATATTTTTGTTAACATATCACTTGAATTGATTTATACGTAGATGAAAGAAACAGAGCGAAACAAATAGTTGTTGAATCCACAAAGAAGTCATGGGAAGATTTTTGTAATAACCTGGAAAGGCTAGGTCAAGCAGCAGGGAAACCTTTCTGGACAGTAAAAAAGAATCTTAGGAAGGGAGGGAAAAAGGAAATGAACAGTGTTTTGAGTAATTCGGATGAACTCATAATAGATCCCAGGGAATCACTGGAGAGGTGGACGGAATATTTTGAACATCTCAATGTAAAAGGAAATCATTCTGGTGGTGTTGCAAACAGCCAAGCTCATAGGGAGGAGGAAAATGATGTTGGTGAAATTAAGCTTGAGGAAGTGGAAAGGATGGTAAATAAACTCCGTTGTCATAAGGCAGCAGGAATAGATGAAATTAGACCTGAAATGGTGAAGTATAGTGGGAAGGCAGGGATGAAATAGCTTCATAGAGTAGTAAAATTAGCGTGGAGTGTTGGTAAGGTACCTTCAGTTTGGACAAAAGCAGTAATTGCACCTATCTGTAAGTAAGGGAACAGGAAGGATTGCAACAACTATCGAGGTATCTCATTGATTAGTATACCAGGCAAAGTATTCACTGGCACCTTGGAAGGGAGGGTGCGATCAGTCGTTGAGTGGAAGTTGCATGAAAACCAGTGTGGTTTCAGACCACAGAGAGGCTGTCAGGATCAGATTTTCAGTATGCGCCAGGTAATTGAAAAATGCTAGGAGAGGAATAGCCAATTGTGTTTGTTCCGTAGATCTAGAGAAAGCATGTAACAGGGTACCGAGGGAAAAGATGTTCGCTATACTGGGGGACTATGGAATTAAAGGTATACTATTAAAATCAATCAAAGGCATTTATGTTGACAACTGGGCCTCAGTGAGAATTGATGGTAGAATGAGTTCTTGGTTCAGGGTACTTACAGGGGTTAGACAAGGCTGTAATCTTTCACCTTTGCTGTTCGTAGTTTACATGGATCATCTGCTGAAAGGTATAAAATGGCAGGGATTGATTCAGTTAGGTGGATAGTTAGTAAGCAGTCTTGCCTATGCTGAGGACTTGGTCTTAATGGCAGACTGCGCCGAAAGCCTGCAGTCTAATATTTTGGAACTTGAAAATAGGTGCAATGAGTATAGTATGAAAATTAGCCTCTCGAAGACTAAATTGATGTCAGTAGGTAAGAAATTCAACAGTATTGAATGTCAGATTGGTGATACAAAGCTAGAACAGGTCAATAATTTCAAGTATTTAGGTTGTGTGTTCTCCCAGGATGGTAATATAGTAAGTGAGATTGAATCAAGGTGTAGTAAAGCTAATGCAGTGAGCTCGCAGTTGCGATCAGTAGTATTCTGTAAGAAGGAAGTCAACTCCCAGACGAAACTATCTTTACATCGGTCTATTTTTAGACCAACTTTGCTTTACGGGAGCGAAAGCTGGGTGGACTCAGGATATCTTATTCATAATTTAGAAGTAACAGACATGAAAGTAGCAAGAATGATTGCTGGTACAAACAGGTAGGAACAATGGCAGGAGGGTACTCGGAATGAGGAGATAAAGGCTAATTTAGGAATGAACTCGATGGATGAAGCTGTACGCATAAACCGGCTTCGGTGGTGGGGTCATGTGAGGCGAATGGAGGAGGATAGGTTACCTAGGAAAATAATGGACTCTGCCATGGAGGGTAAGAGAAGTAGAGGGAGACCAAGACGACGATGGTTAGACTCGGTTTCTAACGATTTAAAGATAAGAGGTATAGAACTAAATGAGGCCACACCACCAGTTGCAAATCGAGGATTTTGGCGACGTTTCGTAAATTAACCGAGGCTTGCAGACTGAATGCTGAAAGGCATAACAGTCTATAATGATAATGTATGTAGGCTATGTATCACTTGAAGGAAACCAAGGTATTAATGAAAAATAAAACCTTAGTCCTACTACATTCATTATATCTTAACTGGAAGACAAATGATACACTTATTGAATAATAATAATAATAATAATAATAATAATAATAATAATAATAATACACCAAGAAATCGCACTGACCCGATCTTTGATCCAGGACACAGTGCTTACTACAAAAACTAGCCACTAAGTGTACTAGAAAATGAAAATTTCAAACTCTACTGGAATCTAACGATACTAACAGGAAAAACGACTCCACACAATTGACCACACATAACATTAACAAACAAAGATAATCAACGCACATATCTTATTGACATCGCTATCCCAATGACCACAATATACAACAGAAATGCCGGGAGAAGGTCGATAAATATGCTCCTCTGGCTACGGAAGTAGCAAGGATCTGGAAAAAAGACAGTGATGACAATTGTTCCTTTTCTCCTTTCTCCCACTGGACGCACACCAAAATCATTTCCAGAAAACTTAATGATACTACAGCTCCCCATCTGCACTCACAATGTGGTGAAAAAGGCTGCAGATTTGAAGACCTGCAACATCCTGAATGCTCAGTACGGACCATAAATAGTAAAGGCTGCAAAATTTATAAAAAGGAGAACAATGAAGGGGTATATTGTAAGGTTATGTAAATTATTATTGAGCTGTATTTCTTATATGTAAAATGTCGAAATGCGTGCTATGTTACCAACTGCAAAGTAGTGAATTAAATAAATTAATAAAAAGTAATATTTTATATCAATAAATTCGTAACGTCCGCGTGTCTCTACATTGACTATTTTGGCGAAATTTTTGTTCCGTTATCTGTTTCTCGTGTAGTAATGAGAATCTGCATATTTTTTAGCTTTGGTGTCTGTCTGTCTGTTTGTTTGTTTGTTTGTTTGCCTGAGTTCTTCTTCTTTCTTCTTTTCCTGCCGCTTTTCCCATACCTGTGGGGTTGCGGGTGCGAACTGCGTCGCACATGTGGATTTGGCCCTGTTTTACGGCCGGATGCCCTTTCCGACGCCAACCCTATATGGAGGGATGTAATCACTATTACGAGTTTCTGTGGTGATTGGCAGTGTAGTGTGTTGTGTGAATGTGAAGAGGAGAGTGTTGAGACGGACCCAAACACCCAGTCCCCGAGACAGAAGAATTAATCAGAAGTTATTAAAATCCCCGACCCAGCCGGGAATCGAACCCGGGACCCTCTGAACCGAAGGTCAGTACGCTGACCATTCAGTCAACGAGTCGGACTGTTTGCCTGAGTTCTGATAACGTGAAAAATGCTGGATCTACTTCTACCAAACTTCATACTTTGAATCTATCTCTCCTTGGGTAGGTTTTAGGGCCAATATTGTTTCTAAATCTCTGAACTGACTGGGGTTTTATACGGAACCGAAACCGTGATTTGGCACTCCCACAAAATATACAAAACCAAACGTAATTGGAAATTTATCTGCCCGAATGGAATTCAATTCCTAAATTTTTCTTTAATTAGAGCGTCAATTGAATGCATGGCATAACTCAGGTTCGCCACGTCTACAGATATTTCGACAGGAACTCAGACGTGTGAAGGTTATGTTTTGTTTATTGTAGCATACGACTACTAGGGTGTTATTCTTATGACCGGGCGAGTTGGTCGTGCGCGTAGAGGCGCGCGGCTGTGAGCTTGCATCCGGGAGATAGTAGGTTCGAATCCCACTATCGGCAGCCCTGAAGATTTTTTCCGTGGTTTCCCGTTTTCACACGAGGCAAATGCTGGGGCTGTACCTTAATTAAGGCCACGGCCGCTTCCTTCCAACTCCTAGGCCTTTCCTATCCCATCGTCGCCATAAGACCTATCTGTGTCGGTGCGACGTAAAGCCCCTAGCAAAAAGTTATTCTTATGCATGAGGGTCAAACCATCAACAGTGACAATTTTTACCGATTTCTGGAGCAAAAATTACATCCGGCTATGCGGTGCAAACATCCACGTTTACTTCGAGACGATCGCCCTATCGTATTGCATGACAAGGCACGTTGTCATGTCGCAAACAGTGTTAGGCTCCTATTGCAACGGTGGCATTGGGAGGTTCCTCCGTACTCACCGGATATGGTTCCTTGTGACTTCGACCTGTTTCCGAAGTTGAACGAACCCCTCCGAGGCCGCCGATTTCCTTATATGTCATCTGTACTCCACGCACTAGGGCGATTTACCAACGGTCCTCAGCAGCTTCCCGATATTTGACAAAAGGTAATAATTGGTTTTGCGGTTAACAACATGGAAGGAATTTAATGCAGTTTTACATGTTAGTTCCTTAAATATTTCGTTCTGTCAATGTTGAGGCTGCTTTATTTACATCCCTCGTACAAATACTTGCAATTTAATTTCACAAATTCTAACCGTCTCTCTTCAAATATTCAACAGTTCAGAAACAGTTTGTACCTGTCCTGAAATGGGAATATATGGGGGTTAGTAACTCGGCTTTCGTCTTGTGATTGACGGAGACAAAACGGTGCTTGTAGCTGGATTGATTGATTGGAAGGTGAGGCAGGGAAACTCCATCGATCAGCTGAGGGGAAAGTCAGTCGTTGAAAGAAGGGACGTGGTGGTTGTTTGAAGTTGTAAGGCTTTATTTAATACTGGCTGTGTGACAGCCTCCTTCTAGAGCTTCAAGTTGTGTAGTGTGTATGTTAAAACAAGCAGCATGCGTGGTTCTATGCGAGTTATAGCGAAACCCAACGTGACGTAACAGTAATAATAATAATGGCGTGTGGCCTCCGAAGAGGCCTGGTGCATGTCTTTTGATGTGACTCCCGTAGGCGACCTACGCGTCGTGATGAGGGTGAAATGATGGTGAGGATGGCACACACACCCAGTCCGCGTGCCAGGGAAATTAACCAAGTATCGTGAAAATTCCTGACCCCGCCGAGAATCAAATTTGGGACCCCTGTGACCAAAGGCCAGCACGCTAACCATTTATCCAAGGATCCGGACGACGTGACAGTGATAAAAAAAGGCAGACTTCAGATACTGTGTGTAAGCAAAAGAAGAAGTGATAATGGAGGGCAAAAGACCTTCCGAAAGGACACACACAGATAATTCAATTCAATTGATGCAAATAATTGACTTCCTCTGTACACATTGTACCGGCGATTTAAATTAACTTGAGATGATCCTATCCCTTACTGTGTTATTTGATTTACTAGAGCGAAATATATCGCTTACCTTATACACAAGGGCATCATGTCCTTAGGAGAAGCATTTTTAAGTGCACTTGCTCTCAGTATTTTACTCACGGAAATCATGTGAGGCCGCCATTAAGGATCATACCTAAAGCTATACCAAAATAGTTAAGTGGCCTTCATTCTCAATTCTCTTACCAGGTGAAGAGTTGTATATTTTATCTTCACGGTACCTTTGAATTCGGATGTATGATGTATGATTTCTTACAATTTGTGGTGAACCTCATCATCGTCGGTCATTATCATCATCATCATCATCATCATCATCACCATCATCATCATCATCATCGTCGTCATAGAACCCCTCCAGAGTGTCATGTATGGTGGTGTTGAACGAGTCTTCGTCATTGTTGTCTGTCCAAAAACGCCTTCTCTCTCACCACCAATTCCCAATTCCCTCCTCCTCTCTCCACATTCTCTCTAATCTGATGTAGCTATCTCTTCCTAGGTCTTCCCTCTGACCTTTTACCTTCAACCCTTCTTTATAGGCATGAACATGCTGTTCTTGTGCAAGCATTCGCTATACATGTCCATACCATGCTAGTCTGAAGTCCTAAACTTCTCTTCTGTCAAGTCCATTTCCAGTTCCATTCTGATGCCATCGTTCCTTCCATGAACCTTGCGTATTTTTATGCGGGTAGTTCGTGGGAACTTTATTTTACATGCTTGCAATTTACTAACTTCTCTCTCTTTCAGTGTACGTGTTTCTAGACTGTATGTGAGGATGGGCACAACGTGTGACTTTTTCACAGTCATCTTAGTTCTCATGAGCACTTTGTTATCCCAAAGTAGATGTCATGCAAGGTTTACTGTTTTCTTTATCTGCAGTAACCCTGCTGGAAATCATCCTCCAGAGGTACTTGGTACCTGTACGCATTGAATTTGATGACAATGTAGAATATGTAATTGATCCGACCTTCCGCTTCGAATTCTCTGCGGGTCAACCTGATGACGTTGATCGTGATAAGGAGAAAATATGTGGTGAACTTATACAAATTAATTATTGTTTCCATTTACTGAGAGAGTGGTTGTGGCGGTTTGTGTCACGTAGCTGTCAGCTTGAATTTAGGATATATTGTTTCCAATTCCGACTGTCGGCAGCCCTGACGAAAAGGTTCGCGTGGGTTTCTTTTTCCATGGCAGCAAAATACGTTGTGGCTGTATCTTTATCAAGGCCAGAGTGGCTTCCTTCACCCTCCTAGCTTGTCGTCGCCATAAAAACCTATATGTGTCGGTGCAACGTAAAAGAAAGTCCAGTTAAAGTCAAATACTTATCATGGCACCACTCTTGAAATCTTAAAAATTTTCTTTGTAAATTTCTGTTAGCCGTTAGCGGATCTTTGTGAAGAGAGAACAAATATAAATGTGTCATCCTAATATATAAAATAAAAACATGTTTTCAAAGAGACTTTCATATCATTTAAATATATTAAATATTGTAATGGACCCAGGTAACTGCCTTGTGGAACACATCTATACCGGGCGAGTTGACCGTCCGGTTAGGGACGCGCGGCTGTGAGCTTGCATCCGGGAGATTCTAGGTTCGAATCCCACTGTCGGCAGCCCTGAAGACGGTTTTCCGTGGTTTCCCATTTTCACACCTGGCAAATGCTCGGGCTGTACCTTAATTAAGGCCACGGCTGATTCCTTCCAACTCCTAGTCCTTTCCTATCCCATCGTCGCCATAAGACCTATCTGTGTTGGTGCGACGTAAAGCCACTACCAAAGAAAGAACACATCTATAATAATAATAATAATAATAATAATAATAATAATAATAATAATAATAATAATAATAATAATAATAATAGATATGATCGCCAATAAAGACGACAATGTTGGATATATAATAATACGACCGTCTGCTTCAAATTCTCCGCGAGTCAATCTGATGGTGATAAGGAGAAAATTCATAAGTCCACAATTCCATTCTTTAAACATGCACATAACCTAAGAAAGATTGAAGTCATAGGCTTTCTGGTTGGGAATCGGGCCACAGTACTAAGAAAATTCCTTGAGCACGGCATTATACCTACCAAAATCTTTAATGAGCGTCATATCGCTTTTTGCTTTAAAATAGTCAGTACCTATTTTAAGAAACAATTTTCGGTCATTTTTTCCAAAATCAAATAGTTCGTTTTTATTTCTTTATTACGCACTATTGGTTTGTACTAAGTATACAGTACTTTTAGACGGTCTATAAATTGCGGAAGTGATTATATAAATAAAAATAATAAAAAGAAGAAGGTGGAAGAAGAAAATTTACGAAACATAATCATTCAATTTTCCTTCAGTTCGTTGACACGGTAGAACGAACACAGGATAGGAATATAGCGTGCTCAGATCTCAGATGCGGGTTAAGTATCAAGTGCTTTATAAATCCAAGGATTATTAATAGTTAAACTTCAAAGCAAAACGGCGAAGTTCTAGAAAATGTGGCTTCCTTCTGTATAAGAATATGTTCACGCCTTATGTTAGGCTTCACCTCGCACATTGCGAAGCCCCTCGCTGTTTCTTTCTTGGAAGCGATTCCGTCTCTGTAATAACTACAGCCAGGATTTTTATGCATTAAGAGGTTAGAATCCAAACTTCCTGAAGCGAGTAACAAGTGTAGACTACCTTCACAATGACTATGCTACGGGGTTTGCATAAACATTAGGGGTACTGCCCATCAGACCCCCTATATGTTATGTTACTCTTGCTACATTATGGAAGAGCGGATGGCCGACACTTCCTGCTAACCAAATTAGTTTGCAATCTAACCTGTTACTGCATAAATTCCGGGCCTTAGTAATAACTATTACAACCTTTGAGATATAATCCGTTTTGTTGTGTGTAATCATCAGTATTTAGAAGTTTCGTTTTTACCAATAACTAAGTTGTGCGAGGATTAACACTTAACAAACCAATCGCTATATTGCGTGCCAAAAACCTGGGTTCATTTCTAAACCTGTTCTCAGTCCTCATGTGCAGTGAGGGCATATGACACTCTCTAACTGGTCGTAACGCATAGTGATTCAGTGATTTTCCTGTTGTAAACAAACAAAACACTTAACAATGGACTATTTGCAACGTTATCATTATTTATATAATCTATCTGTGCTCATCATACGATAAATAAATAAATAACGAACGTTATCATGGACGTAAGTTCCCAGATCGTGATTTTTTGTGGTTTCCCCATTTACTCCCAGGCAAATGCTGGGATAGATACTATTCATAGACCACAGCCGATTCCATCCACCTTTTAAGTCAATTTAATTTACTACGTATTATTTATTTCATCGTCACGATTTTCTTGGACTAATACATCTAAAATGGAAGAACTAGGCATCCAGACTGGGTTATTTATTTATTTATTTATTTATTTATTTATTTATTTATTTATTTATTTATTTATTTATTTATTTATTTATTTATTTATTTATTTATTTATTTATTTATTCCTGTTCATGGAGAGGCTCAGGCTCTGCAGCCTGTTATTATACTGTACCAAATCATACAATTACACACCTGCATAAACTGAATATATTGAACACTGTAACTATTGAAAATTAAACGCCCTGTGGGTGGGGGACGCAAATAAGAATACACTCACGATATCTCCAGCCTATCGTAAGATGCGACTAAAAGGGGCGACCAAGGGATGACGGAATTGGAAGCATGAGATTACTTGTGATTTGTACCATTAAGTGAGGAACACCATGGGGCGACGTTACTTGCGATTAGTGCCATTATGTGCGGAACACCTTGTGTCTGGGCGTTGCATGTTATTAGTACAATCGGGTGCATTCCACCGAGGTCCGGGAGCAGTCGCGCGGCATCACGGACTGGCGTCCGTGCGGGAGGAGCTGCCGTGCGCCGCACAAAATTGCGTTGGTTCTTTTGTGTTCAGAATAGTTGTCTGTTACCTAGGAGTAGTACCACTATTGGAAACACCATGGGCCTGCGTTGCCCGAGACTAATACCATTATGTGATGAATACCATTGGTCTATATTACCTGTGGTTGGTTCCATAATGTGTGATACGCCGTGGGTTTGAATTGTCTATGGTTGGTACCACTAGGTGAGCGACAACTAGAGTATACGTGGCCTGTGATTAGTTCCACTATGTGAGGAACAGCATGGGCCTGTGTTGCTTGCGAGTGGTGCCATTATGTGTGACATACCATGGGTCCACATAACCTGTGATTAGTATCATTATGATGGGCCGGAGACCTGTATTTTGGACCCCTTTTTTATAACGAGATTCATCTCAGAGTATGAGTCGTTGTGAACTGGATCCACTGTTTGTTTGGCATTCATGGTCATTTTTTCATCACCGTTCGTTTTAGATTTTAGACACTGAATACATTTTGAAGTTTCAATTATCGTGTCATCTCGTTGCACCTCGTAACATTAGGAGCCGATGACCTAGCTCTAAGGCCTCTTTAAATAATAGTCATCATCTTAATCATCTTTTTAAATTAAAAGTAAAATTAAATAAAATGAAATTTAATTGAAATTATCGTAAAACTAATTTTAAAATTATTAAATGAATATTCAGAATTTACTATGATAAACAACTAAATCTTGAAAAATCTAAGCCTACATTTGTATTATAATTTACAACTTAACTTCTACGGATGCGCCCTTGTGTCATTAATATCAGTGTAGCGACAAATTACAGCACTTTCTCCTGATTAGCTTTAAGTTACTTATGTCTGTATTTTCAGCCGCGATAAAATTCCATGAACGTGAGATTTACCTCCGGTATTTCTGCAGAACAGACACGGCCGAGAATCTTGTGGTGGAGGAAAGTTAATGGCAAAGCCGTCGACATCCAATCAGATGGGTTGACCAGCTGCAGCCTCTGGTGGGGTAAACCTTTCCACGAGGCTACTCTTCTAGCAACTGATCACCCGACTTGGAGAAAGAAAATCAGGACAGTAAAAAAGTGAAAGCCGCCATGCCCTGTCAAGGTTAAGGGATTGGAAATTGGGTTCCTCAATTGAGGATGACGCCGGAAGGGCATCCGGCCGCAAGATCATGCCATATAATTTCATCTCTCCTCATTCCCCAAGCCGTATCAAGAAACGGCAGTAATTATTATCAATACAGGTCTGAAAGTAAGGTACGGAAAATATATGGTATAATAAACCCAACAACATAAGTGAGGATTCGTCATCCATTGTTTCCTAAACCCTTTAATTAATCGCCATGGGAAACTGGTTCAAATCTCTTATGCCCTACACCGTAGTGCAGTGAATTCGAAAGAACGTGAGCGGTGAAGAATATTAATATCAGCATTCGAAATTCCCAATGAAAAGGCATGGGGTACGCAGAAATCATCAGAACCTCTTCTACCGAATGGAGTAAAGGCATGAACGCATGAATAAGGAATGCAGGGTATCAGCTGTTTACATGTGCTGTGCAGTTCGTAAGCAAGTAGCCAGTGTGCATTGCGTGACTCAACACATATAGGGGAGGGGAGTGGACAAGCGGGACATTGTAAAATGTAAATTTAAAGCATGGTTTCTTGTAAGTATTCGCGTCTGTGTCTTGCGCCGCCTGAAATATACTACAAAAATGAAAAAAAAATGTGAATGTTCACATGACAGAATGTAAGATACATAAACAACTAACAGAATTCAGTTATCACTAAACACATCTCCGCAATGGCCTAAAGACTCTAAAGTCAAGCCGGGAACGTCCAGCCTGTTACGTCAGGATCTAAAGAGCATAAAGAAGATATTTGTCATTCATAGTGGTGTGCATTTCTGATTAACACCTCTCAAAACACAAAAGCCTGTATTTTTATGCAGCAACAGGTTAGATTGCAAAGTAATTTGCTTGTTAGGAAGTGTCGGCCACCCGCTCTTCCATAATGTACCAAAAATAACATACATTATAGGGTTTCTGATGGGCCGTACCCCTCATGTTTATGCAAACCCCATAGCATAATCGTTGTGAAGGTAGACTATACTTGCTACTCGCTTCAATAAGTTTCCATTCTAACCTATTAATACTAAAAAAACCGGGCTCTAATAATAATGTACGGATGTACTATGGGCTTAGTTTTTTAAATCCTATATCCTAGGATACTCTGTTGTAAAGAACCTTTAATGCTTGTGAATATCACAGGTAGTGTCTGCAGTGTTTACTTTTAATACATAAGTTATGTTACATAGGTATACCATTTCAGTACCCCATAACTTTTATTTTATATAACTGTAGGTGGTATCTCAGAGCTCTAGAGTAGTTTTAATTGTATGTATTGAACACAAGGTACAATTTTGAAAAGTGGGTCCAAATAACACTTATGTTTGGGCTACTTGAACTCATGTCATGTTTTCCCGTTATAAAACCATTGCAAGTTACAGTGGGTCCAAGTAGGACTTACTGTAGGTTCTTTAATAACAACATTCACATACACTGAAAAACATACAGCGAACATTTTAATAACAACCAGATGATAGGCACTAGACAACTTATTTTAGATTTGAACAATATATTTTATAACAAAATCTTAATACCTCTGTTCTGTAGTTTATCTGTTCTAATGTCACTAATTCATTTCAATCAACTAAGAGCTTAATTTATATTTTAATAATACACAGGTTCCGAAGTCTTACAGCTGATATGAAAATAAACCTCTTTTAATTAACCTAGGAGGAATAATTTTCAACTTGATGTCACGCCGTTTGTAAAGAAGTGTGTCCTTTTCTTTCGGCCATCTCCAGGCTTTTCTGGTAGGCTCCATACAATCTACAATGGCACCAGCACTGCGAATACTCAGTACTAGATCTGGAAACTCTTTCCCATTCCATATAACAAGAACAATATCTCCTCCCACACTCTAAAACGAAGGTGTATCTTTACCATTTTCTTTGCTGGGAACAACGACGTTTTATACCAAAAGACTTAGAAATTCATCCTCGCTAGTAGAAAGGCATAGATCAATATGTCCAGAAGACCGAAGGTAGAAACTATCATCATCCTGTGAGGATGATGTTTATTCCTTTCCCTTCTTTTTTCTTTTGTCCTCTTTAGATGGACAAACTCGTTTTCCTAAAGGTTATTTTGTCTGAAGGTCACTTTCACAAATACTCTTTCCAGGGGGCACTTGCAATTTCTTCCTTCTTTTGATGTGAGGAGAACTGGTAACAAATTCATTCCTCTTTCCCTCAAGCTGTGCCAGGAATGCTTCTGCAATCAAATTCAAGTTTGTGGATCTATTTTGAGTAGATAATCGACTAATGATTTCCTTTTCCTTTTATTGGAAATATTCCCGACTTCATGAACCCAGACTTTAAATTGTCGGATAAGTCTGGGACAAATTTCTGTAGCACTCTTTTCAGCAGCATTGGGAACTGATCTTTTGGCAATGTTGAAATCCTTTCCCCAGCATCCGATTGTTTCCATTTAGTGAGAATATCCCTCCATTTCATTTTAAGAGGAATGAAGTAATCAATATCCAGGGACTGAGTTAAATGGGAGGAATTTGGTGGCAAACAGTGAATATTATTTTCTTCACACAATTTGATAAAATTCACACTGAAATGAGAGGTCAAGTTATCTCCAACGAGGATCTTCTTCCCCTCTTGCTTCTTAAGTATTTATAGGACATGAGAAATGAAGCACTCTTCAGAAATTCACAAATCAATCCAACTATGTTTACTCCTATTGTAACGACCTCTAGTAGGTCCGTTTTCAGCCCATGTTGTTCAAAGATTCTCGGCCTTGTAAATAACGTAAGGAGTAAGTGAAGATCCTGCTGCATTACTACAGAACATGACACTGGTGCTGGATCTCGTATAGTTCAACATTCGTTCTGGATATTTACATACTCTGCGGCAAATCACCTTCATTTTCATAGGATCATCACTCATGTTGGTCTCGTCGTAATAGGAATTTTGTCTTGGGGGATACCCCAAGTAAATCACCCATATTGTCAATGTATTCACTGATAACATTTTCATCCACTGCTGCACGAGCCTGCTTAATATAAGCAGCTAATATTATTGTTAACTGGGGGGGGGGGAGGGAGGGTTTGCCTGTTCAAAAATAATTTCACCCAATCACGCCCTAGAAGATTGTCTTTGAAAGCTGTTACAGTTCTACCGTGAATAGCTAAGTAAGACTTCACAAGAAATCTGAAATCAAATTCGTTAACGGAAATCCTAAATCACACACTTTGTCAAGGTGGCTAGCAAAGGCTAGCTCTTCTTGTTCAGTAAACATTTTGTGATGGCCCAGTTTCTGACTGGATATGTTTTCTGCTCATCTCTTGGTGGTTGATCGACTTATTTTAAACACGTCAGCTTGCCTTTGTGACATTTGCCTTGACTGAATCACTGCTACACATTCTTCAATTTGCTGGTCAGTATAATATGCATACTTTCGACTTCCAGGCAGTCTTGTATATTTGTACACCATAATTCTCAGACTTATGAAGGAAAGAGAACGAAGTTACATCAGACTTGGAACCAAGTAGCCCGGTTCTGATGGCTATGTGTACTCACTCTATAAATAACAAATTTCTACAAATACCTTGCTATATCTGAGAAATATTCCTACAGCATGTTATTGCCCTATCCGTAATTGCTTACATGTTTACTTGCCAACGTAATGGGTTCCATGAAAATACAGTAGACAGATGAAAGTTTGAATTGAACAAATCGCATCACTTTAGTCAAACCACTGTATAGATCGTGCCGCTTCTTAGTGGATTACTGTGAAGCTAATTCGAACGTGCAGAGTCATACATTGTGATGTCACCTAACGGAAGGAACAGCGAACTAATTTGGGTATCACATTGTATAACGGGCTTCAGAAGATGAACACATATCTTCATGTGGGTCCAAGTAATACGTTAAGGGTCCAAGTAGCCCATCATTACGGTAATTATTTTGTAGTGTGGAGTACTTGGACATGCACGAACTGTACTGTGCTTACCGACATGCTTTATAAAAACAATGCACAGTGTTAACCCAAAACCGGCAGGAGTTTTATTGCTGGTATTCCATTTTTGCACGACAGTCGGTTCAGGATACCCTAGCGTATGATAATAATAATAATAATAATAATAATAATAATAATAATAATAATAATAATAATAAAGAAGAATAAATATGTTACATTATCCGGGCATGATGACTAGATGCTGCACTACGATACGCCGCCAGTATAAGCAAGGTTGCATGTGGGGGAGTGACACGTCAGTATAATACGGTAGCGCATCACCCAACATTATCAAGCAAGACAGCCCGTCCGGATACACACTGCACAGGCTGACACAGAATTTGTTCAAGATTTAACTTACATTTCTTTGTCAGTTTTCCGGCGAGCTTTCAGTAGGATGGAATACAAAACGCCATAGGTCGATTTTGTTTCAGAACACAATGTCCTGTGCCCTGCAAATTCCGTAACTTATTTTCTGACACCCTGTGTATTTAAAACACTATGCTGATACTTGTGAATGCGAGTTTGAGAGAGTGGCTGGAAGTCGTAAAGCATTCTGAGAAAATCTCTTGGGCTTGCAGATTTTCAGATTGTCATTGAAAGCATACAATTTTATTGCGGTATATTTTTAAATTATTAAAGAAAAATGTAGCATTCTGATTTCCTAATGCGCTCACCAGTACTTCAAGGCTGCCTGGACTGTGCGAGCGCTGAGCCGTACGATGAGAGTAGGGAGGTAGAAGGGGGCAAGCACGCACATTCGGTCAGCTGTTCCAGTCTGTGTTGTGTTGCAGAGTTGGTCGGTAGTGATGGGTTGCGACTGGAATCGTGAAGAGTCGATTCTATATGCCTGAGGACTCAATTTCGAGAAGCCAGTAACACCATCTATGATACAGATGCGTAAACACGTCCAGCACGAATGAGTTCTGTAATGTGAATTTGTTTTTTTATAACCAGGTCACCGTACAAGCCATGCCTACCCTCATTACAGTACCCTGTAGTTATATACTTTAACGCGACTTTAATTTGATCAGAATGTATGATTCTCTGTTTGAAACTAATCAAATTGTATGGATTGTCAATCAATCAAAACTTGCACGGGGATTATGACATAATACAACTATTTCAACAAAATACAATGAACACAAAAATAGTAATTCTAACCAAAGCAAACCGATGACGTAAAAGCCCCAAAGGGCCATGGCCTACCAATCGACCGCTGCTCAGCCCGAAGGCCTGCAGATTACGAGGTGTCCTGTGGTCGGCACGATGAATGATCTCGGCTATTATTCTTGGATTTCTAGACCTGGGCCAGCATCTCAGCGACAGATAGCTCCTCAATTGTAATATCGTAAGCTGAGTAGACCTCGAATGAGCCTTCAGACCTGGCCGGGAATTGCACAGACTTTATGCGTTCATGCTAGTAATATTTGAAAACCAGATTAGAATCAGAATACAGTATAAGCATAAATAGCAACGTCGATTGAAACACCCAGTGTCGTAATGTGTAATGTTACTTCCGGACCACCGGGTTAAATTGTTATTTCATTATTAAGTGGTATAATTCATTCATAACAGCCATTGAGATTTAATTTAAGTGGGAGTTAAATCACACTGTCCTGAATAAAAAAAAAACATTGCAAATATTGCACGTTCGACTTTGCCGTAGTTATACACGGACGACTCACTCTAGCAAGTGAGCCCAAGACACTCTGGTAACTCCCTCATGGAAACGATTCTCGCATGCGACAATGAGTGCGGCTTCGGAGTCGTAGGAAAAGGTTCTCGCGATTCCAGACGTCATTCGGGCACATCGCCATCGGTTAGTCGGGAAGAAGGTATTCATCGCAATGTTACTGTCTCTTTGTAACACTCCCTATATTTACTAGCCTGAAATAAGTCCTTCTCTCCATGTCATAATTTTAACACTACGGCTATGAACTTCTTCCACTCCGGTAGTTAAGAAAGCGAGTCTATCATCTATGTTATGGAAACTCGTAAGGTTTGTACCGTTACTACGAGCATACACCTAGTTGTGCGAATATTCAATCCTGATTTAGCCGACATTGTGCTCATAGTAAACCTAGAGCATTCTAATTCGATGTAAAGAAAATTATACCGAGCACGACAGCTGCAGTGGCTTAAGTACGGCCAGTATCTATTATTCGGTAGATAGTGGGTTCGAACCCCTCTCTCGGCAGCCCTAAAGATGATTTTTCATGGTTTTCTATTTTCACACCAGGCAAATTCCGGGTCTGTATCTTAATTTAGCCCGCGGTCGCTTCATTCCTACTATTGTACTAGCCCATTTCCTATTCCCATCGTCACCATAAAACCTGTCTGTGGTGGTAAAAAAAATGTAAAAGAGTACAATATCGTATATAAGGAAATACCTGAATAAATATTTGCTCAATTGACCATCATGTCTCGACGGGCTTAAGCTAGTCATTTTTTTTGTAGAAGCGAGTGGACCACTAAAGATCACGTTGCATCATCATTTCTTCTCTTCGTGCGGAGTTTTCTCTGTGTCCAATACTCATTCATGCTTCCGTTGTTCATCTGTCCAGGATATTCTGGCCTTCTTAGTTCTTCCTGCGGCTTCAATACCTTCCAAATTCTTCAGTGTGTTCCTAAACGTATTCCTTTCTAACAGCTGGTATTCCAAGATGCTTAACCTTTCCATATCCTTCTTCGTTTCCTTAATCCATGCTGTAGTGGTCTTTTTTTATCCAGAAGTAATCAAATATCTGTTTGGTAAGTCTGTTCGCGTTCATTCTGTACAGATATCCAAGAAACGCCAGCCTCCCTTTCTTCATGGTCTCTTACTTTGGTAAACTTCTTTGTTGCTCCGAAGTTTCCATCCGCTTTCAGTTTGGACAGCTCCCATAATGTTTCTGAGGATTATTCTTCCCATGACCTCTAGCTTCTCCAGCTTGTAGTTCAAGGACAGGCATTCACTGGCATACAGGCATTCTGCTTTGACCATGGCGTTCTAATGTTTTAATTTGGAATTCAAGGATAAGCACTTCATAATGTGGGAGGTTTTTTATCAAGCCGTCAGCTAGTCATTATTAATATTATTAATGGAATTAAGTAACCTAATGAAATATTTCTGGAAACAGTATTTAGTATTTGTATGTAGATTCCAAGTTACCTTCACCAGGTCGTAGTATTTGCATTTAGCTTGACACTAGGTGCAGCACAAATGGCAGTGAGCTGCGGTGTTCTCTACCACACGACCGCACTCACCACGAAGTCAACAGGGAGGTGCAATCTCTGCAGGTTTACCTTACGCCTGCTGACACCGCAATGCTCTAACTCAGAGGTCACCAATAACACCTCATCAAGGTCCATTTTTAAAGTACTCAATGAAACTGTGGTACAAAAGCATTCGAGGTTATTAAAGGAATTTGTTTAGTGTAATTCAAGAAGAGCACAAGTCACTTAGCTTTATAATTTTTAGATCTACGGGAGGTATATGTTAGAGTACCGTGGGAGAAAAGTTTGTCATACTGCGGGATTACTATGAGATCAGGTGTATGCTTTTTCAGATCTATTGAAAATATGGCCACAGTCTGATTCACTGACGATATAGCGGTAACAGCTAAGAAGACTAAGGCTCTCCACAAAATTCTCATAGAACTAAACAATCTGTCCAAAGAATATGGATTGAACATAAACCAAATTCTTGATATTTGGAGTTAGAGGCGAAAATGCTACAACCGAGGGAGGTAGAAACTATTGAGCAGGTGGAAAAGTTTAAATACCTTGGAAGTATTATGAGTAAATACCTTCACACTCTAAATACTATAAATTCTCTAATTGTCGTGGCTAAGGAAAGCTTCATCAAGAAGATAACACACTTAGTTTGTGGTCTGCTAGAGAAGAGCTGATCCAGAATGCGGTGACGTTCCGAAGACAATGTTACTTAAATACACTGAGTCACGGGAAGGGGTGTCCCATTAGAAAATATGCTGCGTATGACCCCTGAGCTTTGCGGTTAGCTGCATCGTAGCTGAGCAGTCTGTCAGAGACACCAGTGTCGTGAAGACGGCAACACGTCGCGAGTTAACCGACTTTGAACGTGGGATGATCGACACTCGGCGTGTGGGTCATAGCATTGCGCAGATTACACTCGAATTCGCGTTTCCGAGGTCAACAGTGTCCAGGGTGAATCTTCAATATCTAAGTTGGTATTGAGGCAGCAATACTAAGTAGTCTATATACTTTTCCCCCAAAATACCAAGTAGGCTATATACTTTCCCCCCAAAATACCAAGTAGGCTATCTACTTCCCCCCCCAAATACCAAGTAGGCTATCTATTTTCCCCCCAAAATACCAAGTAGGCTATCTACTTCCCCCCCCCAAATACCAAGTAGGCTATCTACTTTTCCCCCAAAATACCAAGTAGGCTATCTACTTTCCCCCCCAAATACCAAGTAGGCTATCTACTTTTCCCCAAAAATACCAAGTAGGCTATCTACTTTCCCCCCCAAAAATACCAAGTAGGCTATCTACTTCCCCCCCCCAAAATACCAAGTAGGCTATCTACTTTTCCCCAAAAAAATACCAAGTAGGCTATCTACTTTCCCCCCAAATATAATAGAACTAAAAATACAAAAGGTATACTGGTTTAATTAGTGTGTGTGTGTGTATGTCGCACGGCAAGCTGACAGGTGTTTAATGAACGGATATCATGTCGTCTCCACAGAACCATACTGGGCACTCTACGGCCTTCTGTGAGTCATATCACCGCCCAGTGGAATTTTGGGAGTCAGGAACCCATTTCTGGCAACTGCACCGCATAGGCTTTATCAGGTGACGATCAACTGGTGTCTCTTTGCTGACACCTCGACACAGAGCTCAGTGACCTGCATGGGCCCACGATCATTGGCAATGGATCATGTAACAGTGGCGGCGTGTGGTAGTTCTAGTTGTATCGAGCTGACTGGCGCGTGAGAGTGTGACGCATGCCCCATGAAGCTATGTATCCTGCGTGTCAACAAGGTTGTGTCCAGGCGGGAAGTGGCTCAGTTTTGGTCACAATTAGGCCCCATTATCCGGCTGCATGGAGCACTGACAAGTGCACGTTATGTGGAGGTTCTTTCAGACCATCTGCATCCCTTTTTGATCCTAGTGTACCGTGATGGAGGTGCCATGTTTCAACAGAACAGTGCGCCATGTCACCGCTCTGTGGTGGCACGCAGTTGATTGGAGGAGCACTCCAGTGAAGTTACGACCATGGATTGGCCCACCAGATCCCTTGATCTTAATCCAATTGAGCATTTATGGGATGCTGTCGATGCTGGTGTACGTTCCATGAACTCCGCACCGACCGCGTAAGACCAATTGTGGGTAGCGTGCAAGATGCATTGGTCAAGATCCCTCCAGAACGACGATTCCATCACCTTGTGCATTCAATGCCTCGCCGTATTTCTGCCGTTTTGAGGTCCCGTGGAGGAGAAACTCGTTATTAACATCACATTCAGTGTTTTCCCATGACTTTTGGCCACTCAGTGTATCTTGGCTCGACAATTTCTGCAGATGGAACCCTCAGTTTTGTAATATCAAATCAAGTGAAATCACGTAAGCGGTGCCTCGCCTGAAGTGGCGCTCAGTGGCGTATATGATAAGAAGATTCCAGAGCAGCCTAAGTCTAAATCAATTTGTGGTGCGTCCAGATGCTCTCTTTCGTGCATCACATCGAACAGAAATTTGACATGATGAAAATGAAGATGCTTCGATGAACATCTGGCTTGGCACTTCGTGATCATGTCGGCAACAATGAAGTTCGCGAACGTTGTGCAGTGGAACCAATCACTGAAAATATGAGGGAGAGCCTTCTCCGCTTGTATAGGTATGTACTTTGATCTGCTGAAACAACAGTTGCAAAGACTGGATTGACATTGCTGACTGTTGAGAGAAGGCCAATAAGAGGAGTAAAATAGCGTTAGCTTGACACCATATATGAAGATCTAAAACTTGCACGCCTTCGTTCTGAAATGGCAGACAGCTGTGTAAAGTGGCGACAGAGTGCCAAAAATGCAGACCCCACTACTAAGGTCTTTATTGGATGGCCTGCCTAAGATTTTACCTCATAAATCTCTGCTTGTTTAGAAATAATGTTGGACACTTTCCTCCTTGGTGAATAACAATTAGGAGCAAATTAAAGACTTAGGCAGCAACACCAAGTAGGCTTGTCCGCACGTGTGTGTGTGTGCATGCACATGTACCTTTTCGCCCAAGTCGTGCCATTTAGGCTCATGAGTATGACTGGCAGCCCTTTCCAAGACTCCACTTAGAAGTGGAAGATCGTTTAACCCGGTTATCTTATACGAATTTGCTAACCTACTAAAGGAGAAATTATTCTGTATATTAAAAAATGTCCTCGCCATCAGAGTACAATGCCAACTAAGACCTTCACTGGCTCAGTTAAAAGGTAGTAACTATGCCAATCAATGGCCACTGTTCATCGCAATTGCCAATTCAGTGTTGACTGATGTGGGCCATTACGAATGAACGTGTTGGCATGGTCTGCATGTACATGGACAACCAGTTCATTGTGACCCAGTTTTAAACGACGAAATCATTTTCTTGCTGTACTCACCCAGATGCCATCCACGTGGTTCAGGGGTAGTGCACCTGCCTCTTACCTGGAGACTTCGGGTTCTATTCCCAGCCACGTCAGGGACCTTTATGTGGATATGAGGGCTGGTTTAAATCCAATCAGCCTATGTGATTATATTTGAGGAGCTATCTGACGTGGAGTTTGCGACCTCGTTCTAGAAAGCCACGAATAACGGCCAAGAGGATTCGCAGTGTTGACCGCAGGTTACCTCGTAATTGCCGGCCACCAGGCTGAGCAGTGGTTGCTTGGTAGGCCAAGGCCCAAAGGGCTGTAGTGATATTGTGTTTTGGTTGGTTGGTTGGTTGGTTGGTTGGTTGGTTGGTTGGTTGGTTGGTTGGTTGGTTGGTTTCCCCGATAGCATTCTCTCCAACCACAGTGCAAATATTTCTATCCGTCTGCGGAGCATTTGCTCCTTTCTAAAATCGAACAGAAGAATGTATTCGAAGTTTTTCATCACTTGATGCTCCACTTTTTATTTTCTGCAAAGTCACAATATCATTCCAGATGACAAATGGCAAACTATAAACAAACTTCTAACAACCGCAGTGTTGCCAGTTCACAAACAAACCCTACAAACTTCTGCGCCAACATTCAACTCTACCCTCCACATTATACGTACGGATTGATTCAGTTGTGCGCCACTCGAGAAATACAATATAATTTATTAATTGCGCTGCAGTTTAGTGCACAAAGTACACTTCCTGATATAAAAGGGGACGGGGTATAAATTCCAAGTGAAAGAACGACAAAATGAAAGAGCGTATTATAAAAAATTATTGGATATTGGACTAGACAAAAGAGTGATTGAATGGGTGGCTATACTTCTAACAAATAGAAGTCAGAGATTTAGAGTAGGTGATGCTTTGTCTGATCCTGTAATCATTAAGAGGGGATTCCTCAAGGCAGTATTATTGGACCTTTATGTTTCCTTATACACTGACTGACAGAGCAAATGCAACACCAAGAAGGAGTGGTTCGAAAGGGATGAAAGTTGGGGAAAAACAGAGACGGCACGGACGAATAATTGATGTTTATTTTAAACCGATATGCAGGTTACACAATGCGCACGGCATCGACTCAGTAGGATGTAGGACCACAGCGAGCGGCGATACACGCAGAAACACGTCGAGGTACAGAGTCAATAAGAGTGCGGATGGTGTCCTGAGGGATGGTTCTCCATTCTCTGCCAACCATTTGAAACAGTTGGTCGTCCGTACGAGGCTGGGGCAGAGTTTGCAAACGGCGTCCAATGAGATCCCACACGTGTTCGATTGGTGAGAGATCCGGAGAGTACGCTGGCCACGGAAGCATCTGTACACCTCGTAGAGCCTGTTGGGAGATGCGAGCAGTGTGTGGGCGGGCATTATCCTGCTGAAACAGAGCATTGGGCAGCTCCTGAATGTACGGGAGTGCCACCGGCCGCAGCACATGCTGCACTTAGCGGTGGGCATTTAACGTGCCTTGAATACGCACTAGAGGTGACGTGGAATCATACGCAATAGCGCCCCAAACCATGATGCCGCGTTGTCTAGCGGTAGGGCGCTCCACAGTTACTGCCGGATTTGACCTTTCTCCATGCCGACGCCACACTCGTCTGCGGTGACTATCACTGACAGAACAGAAGCGTGACTCATCGGAGAACACGACGTTCCGCCATTCCCTCATCCAAGTCGCTCTAGCCCGGCACCATGCCAGGCGTGCCCGTCTATGCTGTGGAGTCAATGGTAGTCTTCTGAGCGGACGCCGGGAGTGCAGGCCTCCTTCAACCAATCGACGGGAAATTGTTCTGGTCGATATTGGAACAGCCAGGGTGTCTTGCACATGCTGAAGAATGGCGGTTGACGTGGCGTGCGGGGCTGCCACCGCTTGGCGGCGGATGCGCCGATCCTCGCGTGCTGACGTCACTCAGGCTGCGCCTGGACCCCTCGCACGTGCCACATGTCCCTGCGCCAACCATCTTCGCCACAGGCGCTGCACCGTGGACACATCCCTATGGGTATCGGCTGCGTTTTGACGAAGCGACCAACCTGCCCTTCTCAGCCCGATCACCATACCCCTCGTAAAGTCGTCTGTCTGCTGGAAATGCCTCCGTTGACGGCGGCCTGGTATTCTTAGCTATACACGTGTCCTGTGGCACACGACAACACGTTCTACAATGACTGTCGGCTGAGAAATCACGGTACGAAGTGGGCCATTTGCCAACGCCGTATCCCATTTATCGTTCGCTACGTGCGCAGCACAGCGGCGCATTTCACATCATGAGCATACCTCAGTGACGTCAGTCTACCCTGCAATTGGCATAAAGTTCTGACCACTCCTTCTTGGTGTTGCATTTGCTCTGTCAGTCAGTGTATATATAAATGATATCAGTAAAGAACTGGAATCAGAGATACGGATGTTTGCGGATTATGTTTTTGTGTATAGAGTAATAAATATGTTACAAGATAGTGAGCACCTGCAAAAAGACCTCGACAATATAGTGAGATCGACAGCAGCCAATGTTATGATGATAAACGGGGTTAGCAGTCAAGGAAAAGTCCTCTCAGTTTTAATTTCTGCGTTGATGGGTTAAAGTTCCTTATGGGGATCACTGTAAGTAACTAGGTGTCAATATAAGGAAAGGTCTTCATTGCGGCAATTATATAAATGGGATTATATATAAAGGGCGCAGATCTCTGCACATGATTATGAGGGCATTTAGTAGTTATATGCTCTCTCCATTACATCCTTACTATAAGTCCCTGGTAAGACCCCAACTACAATATGGTTCGATTGTATGGGACCCTCACCAGGATTACTTGATTCTAGAAGTAGAAAACGTTCAAAGAAATGTAGCTCGATTTGTTCTGGGTGATTTCCGACAAAAGAGTAGCGTTACGAAAATGTTGCAAAGATGGACTGGGAAGACTTGGGAGAAAGGAGACGAGCTGCTCTACTGAGTGGTATGTTTCGAGCTGTCAGTGGAGAGATGGCGTGGAATGACATTAGTTGACGAATAAGTTTGAGTGGTGTTCTTAAAAGCAGAGAAGATCACAGTATGAAAATACAGTTGGAATCCAAGTGCGCAAATTGGGGCAAATATTCGTTTATAGTAAGGGGAGTTAGGGATTGGAATAATTCACCAAGAGTGATTTTCAATAAATTTCCAATTTCTTTGTAATCGTTTAAGAAAAGGCTACGAAAACCACAGATAGGTAATCTGCCACCTGGTCGAGTGGCCTCAATGAAAATCAGTGGTGATTTATTGATTGATTGATTGATTGATTGATTGATTGATTGATTGATTGATTGATTGATTGATTGATTGATTGATTGATTGTTGTCGAGTTAATAGATCAACTCTTTGTTAGTACAGGCTACTAATTATAATGCTGTTTGTTTTACGTCCCAGTAACTACTCGCATGGTTTTCAGAGACGTCGAGGTGCCGTGATTTTGCCCCTTGGGATTCCTTTCATGTGCCGGGCTCAGAAAGTAGGCGCCTTAACAGTCTGAGTCACTCAGCCCGGCTTCACTTATAGCCATCCCTCCTCCCACTCTGCTTATTTAACTGATGCTCATCATTTATTAAATTTTCTGTCACGTTCTACATTTCCTGTCAAACTGTACCTCCACCATTCGGATGGGACCTCTCGTTCTAGAGATATATTCCCGAATTTTAGGACATGATCTCGTTACAGTAATGTTCGAATGTACTGTTATAAGCCTGATTTTTAGAGACGTTGCGACATCATAAGTACCTTGTTTATGCCATCAGTAATGACTTCAATTATTTAGCTGATAAAAAGAATTCCCATTAGCATCGCTATAATCTGCTAGCTTAAAATAAAAAGCAGCGGACAGCCAACTGTTGTTGGAGCATAGCTGTCCTCATAAGTACAAAAAATTCTCGTAAGTCGAAATTGTGTATTAGAAAACAATAATTATGAGGCACTGTATAATAATTCTTAATACATGCTAGAGTAATGGAGTTCGTGGACTGGATGACTAGTGTCGCTACGGCGGAGTGTTTGCATCGCAGAATGTTGTCGTGACAGTTCTTCACTAGTCCCCGCAAGAGGCAGTTGCGTGCGAACAGTTTAAGCAAAACTACTGTCTCTATTGTGAATATTAGTTGTGCTGTGTATCAGCGGTGGAACTTTGCGAATGATGTAGTTTGAGCAAAGGATAAATTTCAATTTCTTCCAAAAATAATACAATTTCGCTAGCGAAACGTTTGACATGATCAACTCGAAATCGCCAGAATTACCACGACGGGAAAAGATTACGTGATCCTTCAATTGTTAGGGCCACCCCCTGTGGGTGGGGGGGGGGCGCAGACGAAGAACACACCCACGGTATCCCCTGCCTGTCGTAAGAGGCGTCTAAAAGGGGCGACCAAGGGATGATTTGATTAGAACCATGAAACCATGATTAGTACCACAACGTGGGGAACACCATGGGTCACTATTACTTGCGCGTAGTACCACTATGTTAGGTACCAAATAGGTTTATGATTAATAGCAATCAGGAGCACCGTGCGTCAGGCTTTTACGGCACCTGTGATTAGTAGCACTATATGCGCGACACCAGAGTTCTGGCTTGCCTATGATTAGTACCCACTATATAAGGAACACCACGGGATAGTACGAGTCCCTGTGGTTAGTACACTGATGTGATTAAAACCATAGGTTTGCGTTGCCTGTAAATGGCGCCGCTACGTGTGAAACACCATAGATCTGTATTACATGTGCGAATTTCATTACACGTGAGTAGTACCATAATGTGTGGAATACAGCGAGTCTACGATACTTTGGATTAGTACCGCACCATGTCAAGTACTATGGTTCTACTTTCCAAGCGATAAGTGCCATTATGAGAGGCCGATCACCTGTATTTTGGACCCCCTTAGCTTGCAAACATCATCGATTCAGTATTGAGCTATAGAAGCAGTCCCTTGGTCATTATTACTATTGTTTTCCGTCAGTTTGTGAGACTGAGGCATTGCAGGTTGGCTCCACTGATTGTTTTAACTTCATATCCATCCGTTTATTTTTCGTCCTCACGCTTTGAATTCTGGTCAGTGGATGATTTTGGATTTTTATTTTGTCATTGTATTTCGTCTCATTTCATACCATCAGGGGTCGATGACCTCGATGTTAGGCCCTTTGAAACAACAAGTATCATCATCATCAATTGTTAGGGCCAGTCCATGAACATATTGGCTGTAGTACGTACATAGGTGTACTGTGTGTTGCCTACACCCTGAGTGCCAGTCGACGAAGTTAATGAGTGTTCGCCGTGTTGCCTACACAGTAGGTGTCAGTCTACGAACTTGTTGATTGTAGTAGTATAAGACTAAAGTAGCGAAAGGGATCAAAATGTCACTCACCTTCAATTTTTCTTTAGTAATGTGTACATTTAAATACCTTGATATTTCATCGTTTTTTGTGCCGTTTACGGCGATGTAGCGCACCCAGAAAAATAATTACATTTTCATAGATTTTTGCTATGACATACCCGGGACAGCCGTAGGGGTAATTTTGACACATGTACAATTCCTTATTACAACGCAGCAGTTTGCATTGTCAGACAACAGTGTGTACCCGACCTGGTTTATTAGTATTGTCGAACTTTACTGTCACATGAGTGTTCCAGTTAGCGGGATTACTGTATTCACCTCATCATTTAGAAAGTATTCTACTTACAGACGACTTGTTACGATCTTCTTTCTACTGACGAGGCTTCTCGCATGCTAGAAAATTCAGATGTTGAGTCTGCAATTGAACCGTCCGATTCAGATGGCGTTTCCTAGCTTGAGACAAGCGAGATTAGCCCTTTCCGGCCCTTAGCGCCCGAAAGCGCCCGACTGTTCATTTAGCCTTCCGGTCCTTAGCGCCCGAAAGCGCCCGGCTGCATTATCTGCATTCGTCTGCGATCTGTGCGATAGTTTTTTATTTTTCTCATCAGAGAAGTGTTTATAAGGCATTTATGAACACGCAGTGCAATCTAAAAGTCTTAGGGAATAAAGGAAGAGCGATAATCTGTCTTGACGTTGCCTAGGCAACGGTCTTGAACTTCCGCGTGCGCGGGTCAGCTGTTTAGTCCGTAAACATGGCGGGATTGAATATCGCGTATATTGAAACTGAGCTGAATATGGGCGAAAAAAGTGACACAGAATCCTTGAGTAGGGGTGCAGGTGAATTTTTAATGAGTGAATAATGTATCAACGAAGATAATTTTAGTGATAACAGTGATATGAATGAAAACGAATATCGATAAATCGGACCTGATGGCGATGCCACGGCAATTCAGGTAACACAAATATTACGTTTCGTTACTCCGAATGATTAAATGGATGATGTTGAACCTGCGCATAATTCGGAAAGAGTATTAGGGGAAAGAGATTGTTTATACGTATGTTAGGAGGAGAAAAACTATTCAGTGACATAGCCTACTGCGCATATAAGAATGCAGCCTTCAAACAGTCGCATTCCGGTAAGATAAAAACAGAATGGGAAGACCCTTGCCCAGATGAAATAAAATCTTATATACATGGGCATCATTCTACTTCCAAAATCACGTGATTATTGGTTTTGAGGGATTCAGGACATGGGAATGTGACAAATGCAGACTGTCTCAGTGTCGAGTATCACGAGGAGGACACATTATGACTCAATAAACAGAGAAATGGATGTGATAGTATATTTTCTAATGTTATTGAAAATTTGAATTCATTGTGACCAATAGTTTTTACTGTATTTAACTTTTTCTGAAACAATACGGTCTGTTTCAGTTTTTTCTAAATAATAGGTTGAAATCTGGGGATAAGCGGAGTGAAAATGCGGGGGGGGAAAAGGTTAGTAAGGACAAGGATCATAATGAGATAGAGGATGAATTCCCCGCAGGAGAAATCGAAAATGCTACTCTGCCTCCGAACTCGCCCCAGATGTCTGTTTCTGTTAGGTGTTTCATCAGCAAAGATAGTCGCCTTAGACGGAACCGATATGGAGGTCTTGGATTTGAACTCATAATGCAGAAGGTGGGCTGCAATGAAAGTCTGGAAAGAGCGGGGAAGTCCTACCACATTTTCTCGCCGCAGAATTGATGACTCAGTCATTAGTGCATTTCGTTTTCTCTTTGATGAATTGATGATTGGTCTAATGATACGAAACACAGAGTCGAACGCTCAGAAAGAACTCAAGAACACGGACGAGACCGAGGAGATGTGGTCGACCAAATGCCTCGTAAATATACCACCAAGTTTGCATGCAGTAGCTGGCCAATGAATGCCTCTTACAATATCCTAGACCTACCAGCTGTCAATGCTTAGGTCATTGATAAGCATGTAACGGGTAGGAAGATAAAGCTGAGGAAGTTTATTCTCCCGCTGGCAAGTGAAATAAAAAGGTGAGACGAGCAAGGTTGACAAGAACACCAACATCAACAGCAACAACACGAGGAGGCTGTAGGAGCGTGTCCGCCTAAAAGAGCGGAAGAAGTATCAAGTTGGTCTGCGTAAAGGCAACAAATCTAGCGATGCCTGCAGCAGACGTCTCAAAGCAGTGTGCGGAAAATGTGCAAGGAAAGTAGTTGTGTGTGAAAATAGTTGTGTTTAATTTTCCTAAGGTATTTCTAAAAATGTGTAATTGTTACAACGTGAACGACTAACTAAGAAAAGCTGTACAATCGTTTAGTTTTGTGAAAACATTTTAGAGAAACGAAACATGATGCAGTTGTTTGTGATTATTCATGTGTCCATGAGTAATATGGAAGGCCCATACACTAATGTCAGGCCTTTGTGTTTAAACAACAAATTTGTAGAAACACAGGAGGAGAAAATACTTCTCTTATTGATTTCTACGAGCGTTTCCAAGCACTTCTTATGAAGTGTCAAAATGACCCCTTACCGCCGTTCTAGGAATGTGACATTCTCAACTGTTGTGTAAAAGTGCAAGAGGTATGCACCATCATATGTCTCCATGGAATTATATGTTAAACTCAGAAGTTTGTTTGTTATAGTATCTTAGCTCATTCCAATTTAGCGTTTGTCGGCTAGGGATCCACGACATTGTCTCGTGTTTCCCAGAGTCAAATACCCTACTTCTCTCCCTTTCTCTCTCTCTCTCTCTCTCTCTCTCTCTCTCTCCCTCTGAATTGCAGCTGCTGAAACTACAAGTGAAGAACATCAACCGTCCTCTAAATTCACAGAACAGCGCCGGCATCATCTTCGCCTGCGATGATCAGTGCATCCCATCGGACACGTTGCGAACCAGCTTAATCATGGAGGATGTAGTTACTACGGTGTCGCTAACGTTGGATAACCTCATTAAGAACAGTTCACTCCTTGACGAACTTGTAGACAGAGTAGCCGATAAGGCAATACAGAAACTTAAAAAATGTTTTGATTTTAATACTGATGTAATAAGAGAATTAATGTGTGAACTCACCAAACGATACGATGCAATAACTGATCTTCAACGGCAGTTCGACGATAGGACAGATGAGTTGGAAAGTTATCAATATCGGAACAGTTTACGTATATTTAAGGTACCTGAAACTGCAGGGGAGTACACGGACAAGGGCATTCAGGAGATTTCCACTCGTATCAATGTTCCACTTGATCCGGTGATGATCGACCGCTCGCACAGATTTGGTCAGAAGTCACAATAAAACCAGGCCCATCATTGTAAAATTTGTTTCATACACCTACCGAATTGCAGTCTTCAAATCGAAGAGGCTGTTAAAGAGCAGTGGTATTACTATACGAGAGGACCTAACTAAGACCCGTACTGACATTCTCAAAGGTGCTGTAAGCCATTTCGGACTAAGTTCAGTGTGGACTATGGATTGTGTTATAATGGTGAGCCCTGGTGTTGTAAAATATCGAGTGAAGACGAAACGGGACCTCGAGGAACTGAAGAAATGCTACCAAGTTCCATTAAAATGATGCTGCCAGATAGTTCCTATTTCTGTGCATCACTCGATTACTGGAATTACTTTGGACGAGAAGTAGTGATAATTCTGATGAGGCTAACAATTCAAATGTTTCTCTTTCGCAAACATTGTATTTAGTGTAGTATTAAAGTTATACTTTTTAATATATAGAAATATCTGTTAACGGGATTAATTTTATACAAATTTTCTACTCATTTATTTATCTCACTTCATCACATAATTTCTAAATCCTTAAATTATTTTAGTATTGATACAAGCTACTAAAATCATCATACTTCTTTGAACGATCTGCTATTGAACTATTGTGTTTAACCTTTGTACTATATTGTACTCATGACAAGTTATGAGTGCATTTTATCTGACTTACTGTACGCTGTTAGTGTGAGAAACACAAGAAAATATCATTCATATCAATTCTCAGTTCCTTGTTAACTCCTCAAATTTTTGGCAAGAGATCGTTTGATATTATCGCAGTCAGTGAAATATTCCTTAAACCTTCAGTACCAGATTCTGCCATCTGTCTCGATGGGTATAATATTTCCCGTAATGACAGAATAAACAGAGCCGCTGGTGGTGTTGCAGTTTACTTGAAGCACAGCGTAAAATGCAGTGTACTTAGCAAATCTCCTGAAGGGTACATTAAGAAACCTGAGTACATAATCTTTGATATAGCCCTTTCAAACTCTTAAAATTATTTTCGCTTGTATATATCGACCACTGAAAGTGAGGTTCATGGATACATTCCTGAACGTTATGTATTCTCATGTTATGAATTTTAAATATATATTCGTTGTGGGCGATGTTAATGCTCTCTAATTTTCCGTGGTTTCCCCATTTTCACACCAGGCAAATGCTGGGGCTGTACCTTAATTAAGGCCACGGCCGCTTCCTTCCCACTCCTAGCCCTTTCCTGTCCCATAGTCGCAGTAAGACCTATCTGTGTCGGTGTGACGTAAAACAACTAGCAAAAAAAAATGCTCTCTAAGGCTTTGACTCTGTTATTCATGAGTTGTTTGTTGCTAACTTGAAGTCAATTGGCTTCTCGCAGAGTGATCTGTCGAGGTTTGAATCATATCTGTCAAATAGATAACAAAGAGTCACGTTTGTTGACGGGAATCAGTAAACTGTGGCGTACCACAAGGATCAGTCCTGGGTCCTTTACGTTTTTCTGTTTATATTCATAACATCTCTGAAGTCTTTAAAATCAGTACCTTTCACATGTATACTGATGACTTGCAAGCTTACATCCACTTCAGTCCCACTAACACACCTTTTTGTATAATGCAAATCATAACCTCCAATTAAATGTGGCTAAGACCCAGCTTATTTGCATAGATTACACAAAACTCATGAAAACTGTTGATCTCAAATCCCTCCAATCAATAAAAATTAGAGATACAGATATCCATTATAGTGACACCGTTAACAATCTTGGACTAATTATGGACAGAACCTTATCCTGGTCTGATCATACGTCAAATGTGATCTGAAAAGTTGTCATCCATGCATATTTTGAAACGTAACGTGTCATGTACACCAACTTTCATGCGAAAACTACTTGTTTAAAATTTTATATTCCCAATAATTGACTATGGTTCAGTCGTATACAACGACTTATCTGAAACTTTGAACATAAAACTACAGAGGGTACAAAGCGCACGTGTTCGTTACGTCACAAATGCCACGCGTGACGAGCACGTGACACGTTAATACATACAGCTGCAATGGTTGAAACGACATTAACGTCGGTAAATCTCATTAGCCCTTCCTACGCACAAAATTCTCAAACTGAAGACCCCATCCTACGTTTATAATGCATTTAAACCTACGGTGTCGGTACATAACAGAAATAATAGATTTACAAATCTACCCTTCAAATTCCCCTTCACCGTACCACTTTGTTTGCCCTGCATCACGTATCTTTAACGTCTTTAGTCTTCACCGTTTCGCAAATAACATTAACTGTACCCAACAAAAGCAGTCCTTAACGTCTATCTTCCTGGAGGAGTACGCACGGGGCTGAGATCAGGAATTCTTGTGTCTAACAATCAGGAATATGTATATTTCTAAGAAAATTCTTTGAAATTTTGTAGTCTAAAGTAATAATTAGGCTTAATGATTCACTTCCTTACTTATTATTAATGATGAATGATTAATGATTTACTTCCTTAATAATTATATCCTCTCCTGCGAACCATTTGACCTTGTCGCGGCGGGGAGGCTTGCGTGTCCCAATGAAGCAGATAGCCGAGCCGCAGGTGCAACCATATCGGATGGGTATCTGTTGAGAGACCAGACTAAGGAATTGTTCATCAAAAGGGGGGTAGCCGCCTTTCGGAAGTTGCAAGGGCGGCAGTCCGGATGATTGACTGATATGGCCTTGTAATAATACTCAACATGGCTTAGCTGTGTTGATACTGCTACACGGCTGAAAACAACGGGAATCTACAGCCGTAACTAACTCCCGAGAACATGCAGCTCTCTCTGTATGAATGATGTACTGATGATGGCTTCCTCCCAGGTAAGATAATCCGGAGGTAAACTAGTCCCCCATTCGGATCTCCGGGTGGGGCAACACGAGAGGGGGCGATCATCAGGAAGATGGATACTGATATTCTGCGAGTCGGAGCGTGGAATGTTAGAAGTTTGAATCGTTGTGGTAGGTTAGAGAATCTGAAAAGGAAGATGGATAGACTAAAGTTAGATGTGGTGGGTATATGTGAGGTACGTTGGCAGGAGGAACAGGATTTTTGGTCAGGCGACTACCGAATTATCAACATAAAATCAAACAGAGGAAATGCAGGAGTTGGTTTAATAATGAATAAGAAAATAAGGCAGCGGGTAAGCTACTACTACCAGCATAGTGAAAGAATTATTGTCGTCAAGATAGACACCAAACCAATGCTCACCACAATAGTGCAGGTCTATATGCCTACTAGCTTAGCGGATGACAAGGAAATCGAAAGAATATATGAAGAGATAGAAGATTTAATACAATATGTAAAAGGTGACGAGAATCTAATTGTGATGAGAGACTGGAATGCAGTGGTCGGCCAAGGAAGAGAAGGTAATACAGTAGGAGAATTCGGATTGGGACAAAGGAACGAAGGAAGAAATCGGCTGGTTGAATTCTGCACTGATCATAATTTAGTCCTTGCCAAGACTTGGTTAAAACACCACAAACGACGGCTGTATACGTGGACGAGACCTGGAGACACTGGAAGATATCAAATAGACTTCATTATGATTAGGCAGAGATTCAGAAACCAGGTGTTGGGTTGCAAAACTTTCCCAGGAGCAGACGTGGACTCTGACCACAACTTGTTGGTTATGAAATGCCATCTGAAGCTGAAGAAATTGATGAAAGGTAAGAATGCAAAAAGATGGGATCTAGGCAAGTTGAAAGAAAAGAGTGTGAGGGATTGTTTCAAGGAACATGGTGCACAAGGGCCAAATGAAAAGGCTGAAGGAAACACAATAGAGGAAAAGTGGATGGTCATGAAAAATGAAGTCAGTAGGGCTGCTGAAGAAATGTTAGGAAGGAAGAAAAGATCAACTAAGAATCAGTGGATAACTCAGGAGATACTAGACCTGATTGATGAACGACGAAAATACAAGAATGCTAGAAATGAAGAGGGCAGAAAAGAATACAGGGGATTAAAGAATGAAGTGGATAGGAAGCGCAAGGTAGCTAAGGAAGAATTGCTGAAGGAGAAGTGCAAGTATGTCGAAGGTTGTATGGTCCTAGGTGATTGGGATCAGATAGCGAGAACGGAGAATTATCTGCAATCTGTATAAAAATCAGTATGCAATGGTAAGAAACGAGGGCTTTGAAAAAGAAGCAGCAATCCAGAAAGGAGTGTGGCAAGACTGCAGTTTGTCTCCCCCATTTCTTTTCAATGTTTACATAGAACAGGCTGTAAAGGAAATCAAAGAGGAATTTGGAAAGGTAATCACAATCCAAGGAGAGGAAATCAAAACCTTGAGATTTGCCAATGATATTGTTATTCTATCTGAGACTGCAGAAGATCTCGAGAAGCTGATGAATAATATGGTAGAAGTATTTGGTAAGGAGTATAAGATGAAAATAAATAAGTCCAAAATAAAAGTATTGGAATGCAGTCGAACGAAGGCAGGTGATGCAGGAAATATTAAGTTAGGAAAACCATCCTCCTGGCTGCCAGACATGTGGTACGAAACCACCATCTCCCGAACGGTTGCCATTAGGTAACTTATAAAATATGGAATAATGTTTCAGGTTTTTATGTAAATTGGCTGAATGAATGAATGAGTGAATGAATTAATGAATGAATGAAAGAAACACACTTTTGCAGCAAAAACGTACTGTTTTCCCAGTTAAGTTCAACACAGTTGTCCTACAATAATGATGATTTGAATTAGGACAGTCAAGCAAAATCATCGCCATTCACTCAATCAGCAGGTCTTTGCACTTTCCTACACTTATAGACACTGAGCCAGTTGGTCGTGCGGTTAAAGTCGCGTAGCTGTGAGCTTGCATTTGGGGTTCGAATCCCAACGTCGCAGCCCTGAAGGTGGTTTTCCGAAGTTTCCCATTTTCACAACAGAAATATTTTGGAGCTGTACCTTAATTAAGGTCACAGTCGCTTCCATCTCACTCCTAGGCCTTTCCTATCCCATCGTCGCCATTATTTCTATCTGTGTCGGTGCGGTGTAAAGCAAACTGTAAAAAAATAATAATTGAATTCTAACCTATTTCTGCCTAAATATCAAAGTTCCTTGCGACGAATAAAATAAGCTACAAAATGGTGCAAGCTGTTGCGTTTAATTTGAGAACTGCTACACACATTCGTATGTGATTCACGGCGCTCATACACCCTCTCGCCATTTCTTTACTTTTCGTATTAACAAAGTACAAACCATATAGCGGGTAGGCAAAATAAAATTGGCCCGGAAAATATTTATAAATCTGACGCGGAATTGACCCTAGTTAATGCTGGAAGCCTTTCTCAATGCACCAATCGGCTGCTGTTACATGTCTGCGCGCGCACATCTACTGAATGCTCTGTCCCGAGCATGCGGGAGATCGTAGGTGCAGACATGTGACGGGCAGTTCTTTTGTTCATTAACAAGGGACAATTCCGCGTGAAACGTATAATTGTTTTTCGGACCAATTTTAATTTTGCCTACCCTGTACTTCCTAAAAATCCCAGTTATAGTATTTAGCATGTCCCGCTCTGTGGTTTAGTGGTTAGTGTGATTAACTGCCACCCCCGGAGGCCCGCGTTCGATTCCCGGCTCTGCCATGAAATTTGAAAAATGGTACGAGGGTTGGAACGGTGTACACACAGCCTCGGCAGGTCAACTGAGTAGAGATGGGTTCAATTTCCACCTCAGCCATCCCGGAAGTGGTTTTCCGTGGTTTCCCACTTCTCCTCCAGGAAAATGCCGGGATGGTACGTAACTTAAGGCCACGGCCGCTTCCTTCCCTCTTCTTTGTCTGTCCCTTCCAATCTTCCCATTCCCCGTAAGGCCCCTCTTCAGCATAGCAAGTGAGGTCGCCTGGGCGAGGTACTGATCATTCTCCCCAGTTTTAATCCCCCCGACCAAATGTCTCACGCTCCAGGACATTGCTTTGGCGGTAGAGGTGGGATCCCTCGCTGAGTCCGAGGTAAATCCTGGAGGGTGAACTGATTAAGAAAGAAATAACATATTTAGCATTCAGGTTCCTTGCAACGAATAAAATAAGACACAAAATGGTGCATTGTGTACCATTTAATTTCAGAGCTGCCACACACATCTATGTGTGATTTACGGCGGCCACTCACCTTCTGAACTTTACATTTCAGAGTAACCAAGCACAAACCATACACAACATACTCAGCTCCAATTTGAGGAGTGAGTCTTCCTTCAAAATCAAATGAATCACCACTGGTATGCATTCAGAGCAGTCGCACAGGTGGCAGATCCTTATCTATTGTTTACCTAGTCTTTTATTAAATCGTTGCAAGGAATTTGATAATTTATTGATCATCTCCCTTGGTAAATTATTCGAATCCCTAACCGTTCTTCCTATAAAGGTATATTTGCCCCAATTTGTCCTCTTCAATTCTATCTTTTCAGATTGTGATATCTCCTACTTTTAAAAATACTACTGCCGGGCTGAGTAGCCTGGCAGGTTTAATCTTGGCTTACTCCGGTGGTATTTGAATCTGCTCAAATACGTCAAAAACAATGACATAATTACTTAAATAACAACACACTAATGTATTCGTCAAATAATGTAATTCCACCCCATCTTTCCACTGACAGCTCGGAACATACCACTTAGTGCAGCGGCTCGTCTCCTTTCTTCGAAATCTTTCCAGATCAAACTTTGCAAAATTTTTGTAACGCTGTTCTTTTGTCGGAAATGACCCACCAGAAATCGAGCTGGTTTTCTTAGGATTTTTCCACTTCTCGAATCAAGTAGTCCTGGTGAGTTTCACATACACTGGAACCATACTCTAGTTGGGGTCTTACCAGAGACTTATATGCCCTCTCCTTTACATCCTTATTACAACCCATCAATATCCTCATAACCATGTGAAGATTCTGTAACTTTTATGTGATTATACCCCTATCAAGATCTTTCCTTATACAGTGTTAACTCCTAGGTACTTTCACCGATCTAGAACTTTCACCCCATCAAAACAGTAATTAAATTTCAGAAGAATTCTCCTCTTTGTAAAACTTACAACCTGACTTTTCACTATGTTTACTATCACACCATTCCCTGTTCTCCATATCATTGTGAATGCCTTTTATCGGCAAGGAACTTATCGATATGTTGCTTCTTCTTTCTCTCCAATACTCGTAGCTCCTTCTTGCGGCTAACTGGGAGATGGTGACCTATATTGCGAACTATCTCATGTCTTATCAGCAGTACGTCTTACGTGGCACTTTCGTGACCCACACTATACTCTGCCGTTATCAATACACAACCTATTGTATGGGGGCGCTTCTTGGCACTTTATGGAGAGTCGATATCAAGTGTGTGTGTGTGTGTGTCCTGTCTCGTCTGTCGTCTCCTGCTTCATCATTAGCCGCTGCCTTCTTGAGTGACGTCACAAGCAGCTCAAAACAAAAGAGTGTGCACTCCACTTTTAATAAGCTAGGATTTTGTGTTACCACGGCAGTGGGGATGGGGGTTGAAAGAGGACGGGATGAAGCAAGCCAGCCGAAGCGTTTTTTATTTTGTCGTGAGAAGTCTAGGGGGGGGGGGACGAGACTCTGATCGATCACAGGATCATTAATTAAAGCTACAATGGTAGCCGATCTCTAGAGGGATAAACAGAGAAACAAGATGGCAGCACTGAGAGATATTAGAAACACCCAGCCCCTTTACAAAGTTAAATGTCTCAGTCATTAAGGGGCGTTCTTCACGTAGGGCTGATTTGGAGGATATTGTTGCCTATGACAGAATTTTCTATGTTCAATATTACTGGGATATAGCATTATTTAACATAATCTCGTACAGTAGCGAGCGGATGGAACCTAGCTCTGAATTCGGGAGACTCGTGGGTTCGAAACCCTACCGTTAGCTGCCTTGAGAATAGTTTTATTCCGTTTCCCATTTTCACTTTCAGGGAAATGCCTGGACAGTACCTATTATTTTCATCTCCTTTCCCCAATTTTATTTACCAACTTTATTAGCTCCTCAACTGAGCTTTATGTCGGGAAGTCGATCCGGCCCTAAAACAAGCCATATACATTAATCTCATCTAGCCACGCTGAGTGTCTCAGACGGAAGAACGCTGGCCTTCTGAACCCAAGTTGGCAGGTTCGATCCCGGCTCAGTGCCGTTGTATTTGAAGCTGCTCAAATACGTCAGCATCGTATCGGTTGATTTAATGTATTGGCACGTACAGAACTCCTGCGGAAGAAAATTCCGGCACCTTGGCATCTCCAAAAACCGAGAAATGTAGTCAGTGGGACGCAAAGAACATTATTATTATTATTATTATTATTATTATTATTATTATTATTATTATTATTATTATTATTATTATTATTATCTCTTCGCTATGCCCAATTAAAGAGCGCGTTTGAACTTGTTAGTTTCCGTGGTGTCCCATTTTCACACCAGGCAAATGCCGGGGCTCTACCTTAATTAAGGCCATGGCCGCTTCCTTCCAACTCCTAGTCCTTTTCTCTCGTAAGACGTATCTGTGTCGGTGCGACGTAAAGCCACTACTAAAAAAATTAATTTGTTAGCATGGTTTGGCCGCTTCCACTTCTTCTCCTTCCCCCCAAAATCTCTTCGTGATTTCGCTTTGGTTTCTTTTTTTTTTCGTTCTTCTATCCACTGTTTTCCAGTGGTCTTATTTTAGCCTTCTCCACAAATGTGTGATTTGCAACCAGAATTCCAAAGAATTTGCCAATTTTTATGGTATTGTCT
Organism: Anabrus simplex; assembly: GCF_040414725.1. Lineage (NCBI taxonomy): Eukaryota > Metazoa > Arthropoda > Insecta > Orthoptera > Tettigoniidae > Anabrus > Anabrus simplex. The sequence continues at coordinate 167,742,803 of NC_090279.1, read as the reverse complement.
GTAGCGTTTATTTCTTGTAAAGATCGTCACCATGAAACGTATCTGTGTCGGTGCGACGTAAGGCCACTAGCAACATATATATATAAATTTTATAAATCCTCATTAATTACTTCCGACCACTTGATCTTGACCTTCTTTGAATTGATTATAGTTAATCGTTTTTAGTAAATCTATTATTGTCCTTTCTGCAGATGTGTTGCAGTCCCAGAATTTTCCTGGTGTGAGTTAATGTACTAAATTAATATTGTATGTACACGGTGTTCCGAAACATACGGAAGAAATCAGAGGATGGATAGTACACTCCAAAACAGCACAACAATTTCCTATGAATATATGCCCTACGGTAGATTGTTTACGAGCTAGCCTGTTTTAGTGTAAAGCCCGCCTGTTGAGGCAGTAATGGGTTAGACTGCAAACCTATTTTCCTGCTAGGAACTGTCATCCACCCGTTCTTCCGTACTGTAGCGAGAGTAACTTAAATTGTAGGGGTTCTAACAGGCCGGAACCCTGCTAATTATGCAAATCTCATAACAGCACTGTTGTCCGGGTAGAGTATACTTATAAGTAGACCTCGGATTTTCAGGTGCCAATAGGTTAGAATGCAAAGTAATTTGGTTTCTAGGAAGTGTCATACAACCCGTTGTACCATAATGTAGCAAGAGTAACATGAATTCAAGGAGTTATATAGGCCGCACCCCTTATATCTATGCAAATCTCATAGCATAACTGCTGTACGGGGTAATATATACTTGTTGTTCGCTTAAGTAAATTTGCATTTTAACCTATCAGTACCTAAAGATCTGGACTCTACTTATAATCTAGAAAGGGAGGATAGTTCATATTTTATATTAAGTTTGGAGTCAGAATGCTGTTACGGACTTACGAAATATGCCTTAAGATATATACAGGTTTTACGTTCAGATGCTCTTAAGCAGATCACCTGCTGTGTCAGGAAGTGGACATTTATATTGTCTGACAGAATGTCAGTTTTAACTCCCGTCATTTTTTTCTACTCTTGCTAGCAAGGCGCATCCTGGACGATCAACTGTGGGACAGAGTTGATGCGAAAACAAGCGACAGGCATGCTGCAAACAGCTGCCGGTGGCGGCAGATGACGTGTCGCGGGAAGTAACATAAAACAAGGAATAACTTTCTGACATCAGCTGCGACGAGAATTTGACTGTCATCCCGGGCTTAGTAGAACACCACACACGGCCCAAAGTGTCCAGTGACACACATTCCTCTACCAGACTGACAGATGTAAGCCACACACGTCACGAACACGAAACACATTTTTGCGTGGAATAAATTTGTTGTGAGGCCGTGTAATCGCTCAGGAATACCAGTCGATATTAAGGGGAGGTAGACGTGATTAATAATTGGTTTTTTGATCAGTGAAGTGACCAAGTCCTCTTATAGGGATGTCGGCCACTTTGATTCCAGATATTTCCAGGTCTTTATCAAAAAACCTTAAAAATTATGGACTCCCAAAAACATCTTCCAGTTCAATGCATGAAGTATAACGTAATATAAACAAACACAAACAATAAGAAGTGCTTTCAAATTTCCCTGTGGGAAAATCAAATGTACCTCGGTCATGGCCGTCCATCAACAGTTGCTAATTTCAAATGAGAACTTTCATAATTTAAAGCACAGCTGTACATTTGACCGCAGACGAAATTCGCCCTCAACATTTTTACAGGGCCGCGGATATTTTGCAGGAATTTCATACCTTTTATTTCACACTTCTATATCTCACCATATTGTGTGTCTGTACGAAACTCTCTGCAACATATAGGATTTATTATTATTATTATTATTATTATTATTATTATTATTATTATCATTAATACTTATGTCCAATTAAGTGTCGTGGTTGAACTCATTTAGCTAATGTTTTTGCTTTCTCCTTCTCCTGAAAGCACTTCATCATCTCACTAATTTTTTTCATGCGCTTTTCTGTGCAGGTGTTAGTGATTCTAGTATTGGTTTTGTCTGCAAGTTAGTGATTTTCGATTAGTGTTAGGAATTTCATCTGCGTATAATTTCCTCGGTGGTTTTGGTTTCCTGGAGGTCTGTTTCCATGCCACTAAGCCAGTTGTTCTTGGTTTTTAATGAAAGGGCAAGGCTGAAAACTCGTTTAATTATTCTATCCTCCTTCAATCTGTGAATATGACTCCTTGTTTTGAATGTATGGGGTTTTTAAGCTTGCCAAATTACTTTACGTTATTATTATTATTATATGTATAATAAAAGAGTTTACTAAAGCAGATTCGGCAAATCCGTCTGTCCTTTCTACTGGACGGATTTACTTCATTTCGGTTTTATTCTCCCCGGAATTACCTGCCGGTGAATCATTCGACATTCATACGTCTCTAAGTTCAGCCAACTTTGAGTAATCATAAAATCAAATCATTACTTGATCACTCCAATAATTGCAGGCGAAGGCTTACCCTAACCCGCAATACATTATGTTCTTACCAGGTTGCTAAGCGACTAACACTTTCATTAATAATCTGATAAATGATTTTCAGACATATATATATATACACTCATACATACAGGATGAAGCGAAATTCGCGCACTCGGGCGTCGTAGCGTGACTCCTCACATACCAACAATAAAAAAAAGTCTCTCACAAAAGTTCGTCCTGCGAGTATATCCGGGAGAAAAGGACGTTGAAGAGTGGCAATCTAGCAACACTGTAACCACATGTAGGGGTAACTACCTCTGTCAGCACTATTTACGCGTGCTATGCAGTTGGTGCAGTGGATAGTTTTGGGTTAGCATGGAGGAGGTCGAGGGGGTCGATCCTGGTTTGAGGGGTATGTTTTTTATTTCGTAAATGTAGTCCAGGTGGTATGGTATCTGGCATCTTAATCGTCAACAGCGATTGCAGCGGGTCCTCTAGAAACCATTTGCACTTACATACTATGATCCTAGAAATGCACGAACATTCCTTTTCATTGGTCAGCTTTGTAAGACGTCCTTTCCACGTCGTGGGCGTGAATTTATTCGAACCACTTCATCTACTAGGTGCGTTACAATGTGTTTAGCGTTACTAAATTTTGTGAATGTAGGATACATGTGACCTAAGAAACGGTGTCTTACTGTATTAAAGTATGTAATGTCCGATGGAAATTAGCAAATAAAAGTGCGTCTCAACCCAGGATCTAACCGTCGATCCCCTGCACGCTAACCCAAAACTCTATCCACTGCACCAACTGTACAGCACGACTTGTATGTGCTGACAGAGGTAATTACCCTACATGTGGTTACAGTGTTGCTAGATTGCCACTTTTCAACGGTCTTTTTCTGCAGGATATACCCGCAGGACGAACTTTTGTGAGATACTTTTTTATTGCTGGCATGTGATGAGTCGCGCTGCGACGCCCGAGTGCGCGAATTTCGCTTCACCCTGTATACGTATATATATATAGTCAATTTTGTGCCTGTTAAGAACTTGTACATAGTCGATTGTCAACTGTAGCATCGTACGCTAAATAAATAAATAATAATCCTTAGTAATGTCATTGTGTACAGCCATGTTTGATTGCTACCTGTCAAGCCACGGAGTATATACTTCCTCTGATCACGGAAGAACGCTATTCCCTGTTAGATACTCTAACCTATCCTAGTTTTTAAATATATTCAACACATGACAGAGCGTTCATAATAACTTACGTGTTGCTAAGAGAAAAAAGTCTAAGTACAAACAGACCCTATCACGATATACACCTTTATCTGGGAATATCTATCGAAGGATAACGTAGAAAGAGTGAAGGCCACGTATCTTGAAAACGTTCTCTCCCTGTCAAACAACGCTCTTCCAGATTAACCTATGAACTCACAAGGCAACCGTTATATATACAAGAACTTCGATTGCCTTCTACGGCACCATACCAAATTTTACATCAAGAACTGCAGGATTTAAAAAAGCGAATATATGGATGGATTTTTACCAAACAGATGGGATGATGACGTCAGAATAGATGAATTCTGAATAATAACTGTGGAATACCATAATTATCCTCCTATTAAATATTCATAAAAACCATTAAAATAGTAGGCAAAACTATATCATTGTGACAGGAACTTTAAGACTTATTTATAACGAATTCTGCTGAGCAGCGCGGGCCCTCTGGTTATAATTATTTTCTCCTCCGTTTCGACCGCTTATAAGCAACGTTTGACGTTCTTTGCGTTCTTTTTACCCTTCTCTGTCTGCACTCTCTTCCAGTATGTTTCCATTGTTTCTCCTACTTCCTTCTTCATCTCTTCTGTATATGATCTCCATCTTTTGACTAGTGTTTCCCCAGTCTCCTGCAAACCGTGAGAAATTTTTAGGAGTTGTCCGAGTTGATTTCTGTTCATGATATAATCTTCCGGAACCCCTAACTTCGTTAAGTACAAACTGACTACTCTGAACCATTTCTGCTCTGTCACTCTCTTCCTGAAAAATTCAAAGATTCTCTTCGTTAGTCTGTTATCGTCCATCTTCAACAAGTGTCCATAAAAATGTAACCCACTCTTGCTCACCAATTCGACCACTCCTTCTGTTCTTTGATACACTTCTTTGTTAGATGTTTGCGTAGCATGTTTCTTTATCTTTTCCAGATATCTGCAGGTCCAACTTAACCGATCATGTCCAATGTTTCTGCCTTATACAGGCACTCGAGTTTGAGGGGAGGGATGGCTGAAATTTTTAAATTTTTTAACTTCTGAAATTTTGAAGATATCAGCATGAAATTTTGTGAGCACATTTACGAAGCAAGTATTACTTATTATACCAAGGTAGAGAGGAGTGGGTTGATTCAATCTTCTTCAACTATTATTTTTTTAGGTTTAGTTATGAGTGTTCAGATACCTCAGTTTGGCCCCATAAGACAGAACCTTTTTGTTGTAGGTCTTCCAAGTCAGTTCAAATGCCATTTCCATTTTCCTCGCCCGCTTCTGCGGCATAAGGAGTTCATTTATAACATCACTCTAGCAAAAATTGCCGGGAAATTTCAAGAATTTGCTTCTGAGGATGAACTGAAAGACCTACGCTGATTTGTAAAGACTGGCTGAAGAGAGACATCTATGGCTGCGGCGACAAGGCTTAGGCTTTATAACTTGATTATTATTATTATTATTATTATTATTATTATTATTATTATTATTATTACTGAAGAAAGCTCTCTGAGACACAATTTTGGTTTCTACGACTTCAAGATTTGATGATCGTGTTTACATACAAATATAAACATAAATTACTTTAAAAATGTATTTCTTCTCAAATATGAATCAGGCTATTATTTTTAAAATTTCTGCTTTGCTAATTTATGTAGAAAACCAATATACTGCAGAAATCAAATGCATATAACGTTGCTTCCAATCAACAAATAAAATTCGTTATAGATAGATAAGTTTCGTCAGTTGAAGATATGAATATAACTCCAGAAAGTGTCATATCAGTCGGACAAGAACGGCATTACACGGAGCAAGAAGAAAAGCACTGAAAAAATGAAAGGTGGGAAATGAAAATCTGAAGTTTTGAATGCATCTGTTATTTTTTAAAGATTATAAGATAAACAGTGGAACATCGTAAATCGCTGACACGGTGCCACTGTCATTAGTCAAACCACGAAGCCAAACTCAAATGGAAACGGAAAAATGCTGCGAAAATTTGCGATAAAGTGTGAGGTGTGCGTGGCAGACAAACCCACACGGGAACCCATTAAAATGTTCGTGCGGCCCTTAAAAATGCCGGAACTCTTCTGATAATAGATGGATTGGTGTTATTTTTCAACAATTATTTCAAAAATCGAGTTTTGAATAAGGAGTTCACAAAATTTCAGCCATTGGTCCCCTGTCTAGATACCACAGTTTACCGAGCTCGATAGCTGCAGTCGCTAAAGTGCGGCCAGTATCCAGTAATCGGGAGATAGTAGGTTCGAACCCCAATGTCGGCAGCCCTGAAAATGGTTTTCCGTGGTTTCCCATTTTCACACCAGGCAACCTTAATTAAGGCCACGGCCGCTTCCTTCCCACTACTAGCCCTTTCCTGTCCCATCGTCGCGTAAGACCTATCTGTGTCGATGCGACGTAAAACAACTAGCAAATAAAATATACCACAGTTTAGTCCTATAAGACAGAATGTTTCTGTTGTAGGTCTTCCAAGGCAACTGAAATGCCATTTATATTGTTCACGCCCACTACTTAATGCCATTCTTTTCCGACCCATTATCTTCTTCTTCTTTTCCTTCTTCGTCTTCTTGTTTATTTATTTATTTATTTATTGATTTATTTATTTATTTATTTATTTGCGAATTGACCACTTAGAATCACGCTACAAATTCATTTTTTTTGTTTGAATACCTTCCGTATTTTCAATCCTGAAGATCTGAAACTTCCTGGATGTTGGACTTCTCTAGATCCTTACGAACTTCCTTAATCCATGTCTTGTTCCACAGATAGTTGAATAACTTTTTAGTTGTTCTGATTTTGTCCATTCCGTACAAATGTCCGAGAAATGATAAGCACCTGTTTTTCATGGTCTCTGCAATTTTCTCCACATTTTTTAGTCTTCGTTGTTGTTCCGAAGTTTCAAACCGGTTTCAGTCTGGAATGGACCCAAGATTTTCCTTAGTATTCGTCTTATTGGAATCTCCGATTTCTCCACTTTGTAATTCATGGAGATACATTACTGTTATTATTAGAAAACCGTAGAGTTAAAGAATATTTCATATGAAATTCAACTCCCTTGACATAGCTAACAGTTTTAGCGATGATGTACTGTATTTACGTGCAGTGGAGCTTCATATTACATCCTTGTGGAAGTAAATAGAGGAATTCAAATATATGTCATTCATAAAATTCTAAATGCAGCCAAAGCATGTGCTTCTCTGGCTTGGCTATCGTGAATGAAGGTATCGTGCACAGAGCACGAGATGAACTCGGGTAGGTATGCGAGCAATGCAGGTCCTCTCAGAATTCAAGGATGGATTTCTATTCACTAGAACTCTAGGTTTCGCAATTCATGGATTAATAGAATACCACTTGTTCCTCGAATATTTGAGCTGCAATTAAATGCGCTACAGGAGAACTAGCAGGGATTGGTAATTTCCACAAGCTAGGGATGGAAATAATTTGTGATATACAGCGATTTATTTTATAACTGATAACTTCTTCTGGCTGCCAAAACTAATTAGGTGCAATAAATTTTATAAATTACATGGAAAAGAAAACATAAGGTAACAGCATTTAACTTGTAAAAAATTCGCGGTAGTCTGTCACTATTGTAATGGCTACAGATATTCAAGAGTTTTGTAGACTTACGTATTAGAAATAAAATACAAATATTATGTGGTTAATAAATTTTATTCAATAAAAAGTGGCGCACTTGGAATGTTGGTAAGAACCCCGTGTAGTATGGGCCTGTGATATGAGAAATAAGGGATATAATTTAAGAGTTCGACAGTAATGTGACGAGCAGACGTGAGATCAATAAATGAACTGACCAATGTGCTCGGCACAACACTCAAATTGAAATGATGTTGAAGAAAATCAAATGCCTTTTAATGTCTTTGGATGTGTATATGAAAATCGGTCATCATAATGATAGATACATCAACATCAATATCAAGCTCGTCGTCAGTCATTAACCTTGATTCAGAGTAACGCATGGGAGCACTAAAGAGAAACATTTACAAATCACCCGGAATTGGTGGAAGTATGAAATTATACGTAGGCTAATATATTAAGAATATTATTAAATTTGTTATTATATACGTCTGACGACGATTTATTAACAACAAAATTAACCTCCATCTGAGCTCGAGAGTCAATACATTGCCATCTGGTAGCAGAGTATGCGTGTGACATCACATGTTTAGCACATATTTTGCCTTACTTTGAAGTAATATTTCACGAAAAATACTTTCCAGATTTTCAATTTGTTTTTGACACAGATGGCTTCCTCATTTATCTGCCAATTGAGACATTGACATAATCGTAAGTTAAATACTATCACTGATATGCGAGTTCTTCTCAACACTAAAAGCGTCTTATAATTCTTCTTTCCATATACCCGTTGTTCAGAACGTAAATCTACGTTAAAAACAAACAATATAATTAAAATAGAATGCCACGTTTCGCTCTTGAAACTACACCATCATCAGTGGCGGCAGATATAATAGAAACGACTACATAAAATCTATATCCTGAAACGTTACAAGGACATGTTTTTTAACATTTACAGTAAGCCATCTTACAGATTGATAAAGCAAAAGTTATGTTGAAAAGAAATCTACATTGTTCTTTAAATTTCAGATCTACAAAGTTATGTACTTATTTTACAAAAAAGTTCCTGACTGATAAAAAGAGAGAGCTCTATCTCAAAAATAAAGGGAAACAAAAATAAATGTCACCGCAACTGTTTCATTTCTTTCAAGTTAATATTTGAAAATATTTCCCTTGTGTTTAGTACTCCCTTGCACCTTCGATTCATGAGACCACCAAATGCTTGCATGATTCCTTTGGTGTGTTATTCCAAGCTTCCTGGATTTTTTCACACAACTTATTTTATTGTTAACTTTCCCATTGGCATAATTCTGTTCACTCCTTTCTCCCATACCTTGATTTTTAGTAGGGTTCAAGTCAGGAGACTGCGTAGGCCGAGATATAACAGTTGTGTTGAAACTATTTCTTTACCAATTTCGAGGAGTTCTTCAGATCTTTATCCTGCTGTAAACCACAATCGGCTGGCATATTTTCCGCCGTGCGTTGTAGTGTAGCATCATTTAGAATGTTTCTGTAAGTATCTTTTGGCATGACTTCCTTAATCCAAAATATGGGGCCTACACCATTACGGGAAAAGCATCCCCAAGCCATGATGTTTCCTCCCTAAAATTTAACCGTTTTCTTCTATTTCGGATCTTAGACGGTAATTTCAGTCCTACTCACATACGTTCTCCCGTAAAATCCAAAGGAATTGAACTTATATCCATCACTCCAATTAGACTGAGAGTGAAAGAATTGACTGCGTTTTCATTATTTCTGCCACCATTTTATGAGATGTGTGGGTGCGATTCTCTGGAAGCTGAAAGAAAAAGAGCATTGTTATGTGTCATGTACAATGCCTATACGGACAAGTCAGCTCTGGGAGAGTTGAAGAGTCGACTATCAAAGCGCTGTTGCATAAGCATGATCGATTATCTGCGGAATATAAAAAGGAGACTGCAGAAAATTAACTGTCTTGAGTATTCGTCTGTGAACTGGGGAATTAATAATTAAAATGCGTTCAACGGCAGTGGTGTTAGTATTTTCTCAAAAATATAAAATACTTGAAGAATAGACTTCATCGTGTAAATTTTGTGCAGATTTCTATTTAGAGTCCGGATGTTTACGCAGTAATAGGTTAGAATTCAAACCAACTTCACTGGTAGCAACTGTCGTCTACCCGCTCTTCCGTAGTGTAGCGAGAGTAACATAAGCTATACAGGTTCTAATAGGCCGGGCTCCTACAGCTTATGCAAATCACATAGCAGAACTGTTGTTCGGGTAGAGTATACTTGTCATTTGCCTTAGTATGTTTGCATTCTAACCTATTACAACCTTAACATCCGGGCTCTAGATCGGCTTCCTAATCACTTCATATGAACAATTCTTAATTACTTTATCCTTTATTTACGTGCAAGCGGGTTTCTAATTATTGCTCCATATAGAAATTTTCAACCATCAGGCGGTTTTCTCTTTCTGATTTATTGGAAATTTCAATACATCTCAGTTTAGGTCTGGAAATACAGCTGGTGTCAAGCAATTTCCAGAGAATTCTTCAGCATTGAGTCTGCTATGGTCTGGATGATGAGGTCCAGGAATGTCTTGACAAAACGTAGCTAACAGCTTGCATTCGAAAGAGAGCGAGTTCGAGCCTCATTTACGGCAGGCCTGGAGATTTTTTTGTTTCCCTTTTTCATACCAGGCAAACGATAGGGCTGTACCTTCATTAAGACCAGGATTGCTTCCTTCTCTCTACTAGCCATTTCCTATCTCATCGACGCCATAAGACCTATCTGTGTCGGTGCGGCGTAAAACAAATTGGGAAGAAAAGAAAGTGTATCGTAGCAACCATGCAGGCTGTGATGTAAGGTATATATGGATGGCTAAATAATGTTGCTTAGCAACTGTACAGACTATGTCTTACGGCTGGCGGTGATCTGAAATTAAAAACCGTTCATGGATGGTCATGGCCGAGAGACATATAAGACGTACTGATGATCATTTGATTTTCCTAATAGGGAAATTTGACACCTTTTTTGTTCTTACGAAGATCAGCATCTCCTTAGGAGTTCACCCTCTAGCGTGAATTACTTCCTGTTTTTACCGAATTATGTCGTACGGCTGGGTGTCATGCGAGTGGTGCTGGTGGTGATTATTGTTTTAAAAAGAAGTACAACTAGGCAACCATCCTATATATGCCACTAATTAGATAGAGAAAAGGAAGGGATCCGACTCTTCAAAAATGAAGGTATCGGACTAAGAACGACAAGGGACACGAAGGGCGTGAAAGTGAAAGGCTCCTTAGGCCTCGAGTGCTCTACTATTTTCAGGCTCGGAAAAGAACAAGAGTTGATCAAGGGAGGTCGATAGGATAGATGAAAGTGAGGAGTCTAACACAAGTAAGACCGAGCTCGATAGCTGCAGTCGCTTAAGTGCGGCCAGTACCCAGTAATCGGGAGATGGTGGGTTCGAGCCCCACTGTCGGCAGCCCTGAATATGGTTTTCCGTGGTTTCCCATTTTCACACCAGGCAAATGCCGGGGCTGTACTTTAATTAAGGCCACGGCCGCTTCCTCCCACTTCCTAGACCTTTCCTATCCCATCGTCACTATAAGACATATCTGTGTCGGTGTGACGTTAAGCAAATAGCAAAAAAAAATAAAAAAAAACCAACCCACGCTCCCAATATAAGAGCCGTTAAATGCAAGTAAATTAATCATTGTCAATCTGAGTTTCAATTTATTGAAAAACATAGTTATGATCATTTCATTAATTTGACGCCATATTGTTTACATCCCATACTTCTTTCAGAGATTCACAGTACATGTTTCGTATATGGCCTCCTCCTCCTCTTTCTCCTCCCATGCTGATCGAGGTTGCTATTTATTTTCCTCGAATCTTACAGTGGGGTCATTCACGGTTCCCATACATTTTTCCTGATCAATAACAGCAATAAAAGCTCTTTTTGTGGATCCAGTTGTGGAGAGACATCCAGCTTCTTCATACACCTCAATCGGCGGTGTTAACGGAAGCTTCTAGTAATCAATGTGCGAACATTTAGTGGTGTACTGAGATGTGGATGTAACCTTTGAGTAATTCTTGGATTAGTAATAGATCAGGTATACGTTGTTCAGAATGGATGACTGCGATGGGGATTTCCTGTCACATAGCTGCGGTGGGATCCGTTCTAGAGTGTGAAGAGGTCGATACGCCGGGCCATGTCCTGCGCTACTGTTCTAAAGGCGAACAGTTGAGGAACGCTCGGCGTCATTCGGTTTGGTCTCGTACCGTATCAGCTTTACAAAGGGAGAAATTAAAAATTTATGAAGTAGTTCGCTGCTTGGTGGAGGATGGACGCTATAAACGAGCTGATATTAGTAACATTTAATAGGCCTCTGAAGAAAGTTATGATTCTAGACCCAACCATTCAGTTCGAAAGGAACGGACAGCAGGCTATAGAGGTTGATGATGACAAGGTGGCCAGTTATCTCTCACGAATTCCTCACTTAAGTGAGTGATATAAGGCAATCAATTATATGTGGAAGGTGGGATATCTCCTCCTCCTCGTCGACTGGGTTTATGTGACAAGCAATATAGGTCATTCTAATTTTGAAGGGTTTTGTTCATATTGTAGAAAATCATTGTATAGTAATAAGTTATAAGTGTTTCCTATGCGCCTTATATTAAGATCAGATTGTCCCATAAGATGTATTATACTTTGCTAGTGCCGTTATTTTTCGGATAAATAAAATTTTTTTCTACATACACGGGAATATTTTAAGTCATTTCCGCAAATTTCGTAATCATTTCTTTGCGATTGAATGTAATTATTATGTTACACGACTCGTATATCATTTTTAATTGTCAAGTTTCTGTTTTCTTCCTTGTTTTACCGTACTTTCTGTTTGTTCTTATTTTGTAATTGTGAAACATCATCTTTGGATATATTTTCTTGCAATATTTGACCTTCTTGCAGTGTTTCTGTTGTTGTTGAGTTGTTGTTCACAAGGGATAACGTTTCCAATCAGCACAGGGGATGAAACGTGGGTCCGCCACTTCACACCCGAAACAAAGAGAACATCGATCGAATGGGTGCACACCACATCGCCACCACGAGAAAAGGCTACTTGACGACGAGTATGCCTGCACTCATGTTCCCATGCAGTCAACGTCGGATCCCTGTCACATCCAAATGCCCCAAAAATCTCGATATTGCACAATTCGACCAGCCTCCGAAACAGAGACCCAAAATGAAGGTACTTGCAAACTCTGTCAGGTGCTGATAACGCGGTCTCATACGAATACGCGGCATCTCTGTGTACTTCATAGTGATCACTCGACATCTGACGCTGTTCACGCCCTTCATATACTGTACCAGGCCTGGTAACAACACTAAACACGAACAACACTAAGGATCTATAGAGGCCGTTCTACCTGTTACAAAGAATTGCAGCCTAGTCATTTACATATCCACCGATGTTGGGTACGTCTACGAAGTTACATTGGAAACTGACCATTTCTTCTGGGTGCTTCCATTTTTTTTTGTTAGGCAATGTAGTTGTATGTGGTTAAGAATGTATGAGATTACTTGAAGGATGTAAGGGACCACTCTATGATGAAATAAATAAATAAATAAATAAATAAATAAATAAATAAATAAATAAATAAATAAATAAATAAATAAATAAATAAATGAATAAATGAATAAATAAGTAAATAAATAAATAAATAAATAAATAAATAAATAAATAATGACGAAACAACAGTTCTACGTGTTACAGAGAATTTCAATTGTTATTCAGAAACAAAATGTCATTTTGATTCGCATGCTTTCGATATGTGTGCTTGCAATTAAATAAATAAATGAATAAATAAATAAACTGGAGAGAGCTTTCCATCTCTGTAAGAACGTTTACAAGTCCAAATCCACTTCTCTTCGCTTCAAACTTCGACACTATGAAACCACAGTAAGGCCTTCGGTACTTATGCCCCAGTATTCTTGGACATGATTAAAAAGGGACAATTCAGGAATTTTAAACTGAAAGAACGAAAGATCAAGAGAAAGAACATGGGTCCCGCTAAAGAGGGAGGTGAATACAGAATCAGATATAACAACGGGCTTTACCAACCTTTAAAGAGCATAATATCAGCCGAAAGAAAGTGGAGACCTATCTTATACGGTCACATAGTCAGAATGGACTGACTCAACAATCATCATCACCATTCTTAGGGGGAAGTGGACAAATGTTAAATGGACGAAACTGGTTCGAAAAGACCTGTAATTTTTAAGAATTGATCCCAAAGTTATATTCAACAGGAATAAATTTTTAATGCTGATCAGAACATCTGACACTCTCCAGTTCCTGGCAGCTAAAACATTGCGTCCTGGAGTGATAAGGAAGTGGACTCGGGAAAGGAAAGCCACCCACATCGCAGAGGTTAAGGAGTACTGGGATAATAAGAAAACTCACCACAGTTAGGAACCACGTGGTCCAAGGAGCATTAACGAAACAACAAGGAATAAATCCGTATTGCTCTTATTTTACCAGCCACTGCACTAATTGTAGACAGAGTTTTCCGATACCAGGAGAGATGCTCTGCAACATATTTAAAAACAAAATGTCATTCTGATTCGCATGCTCTCGATATGAGTGCCTGCAGTTCATTTTCTAGAATGAAGCCGTTACGAAACAATCAGTGTAAGTTTTTCCTGTACCATTACTCTGATAACTTTTTTTTGCTAGGGGCTTTACGTGGCACCGACACAGATAGGTCTTATGGCGACGATGGGATAGGAAAGGCCTAGGAGCTGGAAGGAAGCGGCCGTGGCCTTAATTAAGGTACAGCCCCAGCATTTGCCTGGTGTGAAAATGGGAAACCACGGAAAACCATCTTCAGGGCTGCCGATAGCGGGATTCGAACCTACTATCTACCGGATGCAAGCTCACAGCCGCGCGCCTCTACGCGCACGGCCAACTCGCCCGGTAGTCACTCTGATAACTGTGAAGCGCTCCAGCATATGTCATTAGTGGCCAATGGCTATTCTCTGTCCTCTAATTACAGCGTGGAGTCATCCGTCGAATGGAACATCAATAAACGGTACATTAAATTCCACTCCCTGACTCACATCTTCATGTTACAATGAAAATTAGTGCTACCCATCAGTCACTGTCCTCCACGTTAGTGGAAATTGTATCATGTCATATTCAGAATATCCAGGAATTTGAAATAGCGGGCAAAAACACCTAATCTCAGAATTACTCTCATCATGGAAACCTGTTCTACAATGTGATCGAAATTACCGTATCTTAAAATAGGCCTCCTATCCCATGCCTCTAAAATCATAATTCGAATTATCTACCACCTAATAGAGAGGAAGGTGGATGATAATATTTCAGAAGAAGTTTGGATTTAGGAAGGGAAGTGGCATACTCAAAGAAATCGGAAGTCTTACAGTCATTATTGAAAAATCTATATATATAGGCAGACCAGTGGTAATTGCGTTCGTTGCTAAAGAGAAAACCTATGATAACGTAAACTGTTATTTGAAATCCTAAGAAAGCAAAAAAAAAAAAAAAAAAAAAAAAATAGATTGCTGGGACAACAGGCATCATTAACAGGCAAAAGGGAGGGGAAGAATAAACTTGGAATGCGTGTAAGATAAGAATGTGGACTATCGCCATTGTTATTTATAATCTAAAGGGTCTCTCTTATAAATCCAGACCGTCCGGTGGCGTTTCTATTCTCCGAGACCTCAGCAGCTGTACGGGAGGAGCGCGCATGTTTCCTGACCTTGCAACGAGCGTTCGCGTGTTCGACCTAGCATCAGTAGCAAGTATGAATCTCAGCTGTTAACAGTTATTTTCGTATGTAAAATTATTCTAAGTACGAATGAGCTGGACAGATATGCGATGCATTGGTTCAGCAACTACCTGGAGAAGTGCCACGATCACGAGCACAAATTCACGTAATTGTAAATACATTTGAAACTTCAGACTCAGTGCTCAATAAAAAAACATGCGCATACACGAACAGTTTCAACAGAGGAAAAAGCTAGGCGACATTGGTGCGAATCTTGAACGGTCACCGAATAAATCACCCACAAAATTAGCACAACAAGTAGGAATTTCGGTTTATTCTGCACACCGAGCTACAAAGCTGTCACACATCAAACCACACAGGTTTACACAGGCCCATTGTTTAAAACCTACTAATCCAGCCACAGGAGTGAGGTATTGTGAGTGGTATCTTGCATCATTGAATGATCGTTTATTCGACCCACAGCTTGTGTTCTTTTTGGATGAGGCTTGGTTTCATCTTAATGATCGTGTGAACAGTCATAACTCTAGATAGTGTTGTGCACAAAATTCTAATGGTGTTTATGAAGGATGACAATTTCAGCATCTTTTATAAGGTAAGATTTCATTTAAGATTGTATATCGTCCCTGCTCTGTCAAAACGGCGAATGTTACAATGCTCTTCCTATCCATTATTTCCCTTAAGACTGGTCACGCCTTCCAGCCACATATGGATATGCATTCCATCAGAACAATTTTCGTTGAGTTCATTTTCCTATGCGGGTGTGTAAAGGAAAATAAACCTTAAATACATCACACTCTAGGAGTGGGTAAATGTCATGCAAACATACATTCCTTCAGTATGGTACAGTATAGTTCATTTTTCTTTACACATTCGCATAGGAAACTGAACTCAACAGAAAATTGTTCTGATTGGATGCATATCCATATGTGGCTGGAAGGCGTGACCAGTCTTAAGGGAAATAATGCATAGGAAGAGCATTGTAACATCCGCCGTTTTGGCAGAGCAGGTACGATACATTATAGTGGAAGTGGAATTGGATTATTAATACCAGTTCTGCGAAACAATACACATTCAGTAGGGATAATGCACCATCGCTAGTGCTGGTACACTTTCACTGGCATGCGATAACGCATGCCAACCATGGTGTTGCAATAACAAAACATAAGTCATATTTCGAAAGATGCATTTTTTTTTGCGAGGGGCTTTACGTCGCACCGACACAGATAGGTCTTATGGCGACGATGGGATAGGAAATGACTAGGAGTTGGAAGGAAGCGGCCGTGGCCTTAATTAAGGTACAGCCCCAGCATTTGCCTGGTGTGAACATGGGAAACCACGGAAAACCATTTTCAGGGCTGCCGATAGTGGGATTCGAACCTACTATCTCCCGGATGCAAGCTCACAGCCGCGCGCCTCTACGCGCAAGGCCAACTCGCCCGGTAAGATGCATTTTATGAGCTGCAATTTGGAAATAGTCATATTACATAAAATAGCATGAAGGTATGAACAGAAAAAGAAATAATTTGTTGCACTGTAAGATTGTGAAAAAGGGGAACAGAATTGAACATCATGCAAAATATCATTCAGTTCTCTATCCTTCATTAACAGGTTGTATTAATTTCATTATTTCATAGATTCACCTCGAGCAGTTCATATATCTCCTCAAAAGCTTGTAGTTATTGCCGTCACTCTTTCGTCCAGATTTTTGTGATTTAACCTTGCTGATATGTGACTCGTACTTTTCTCTGTCCATGAAGACAAGTATAATTGGGGTTTCCCCGTCCCACTCTAAGATATTTGTAGAACTTCACTGATACAACCATAGCTGCACTGCTGTATAACATAATCAACTGACGGTAATAATTACATTCATACCGATGCCTGGTACCATTGTCGGACGCTAATAGGAGGTCATAATATGCTACTGTACACATCCACTAAGCGGGGCTAGTGATGGTTCACCTTCACTAGTGGATGTGTTTTATTCATTTTATGGTAAGCTTTCACTGATCATTTAAGTGATGATTAAGGTTCGGATGTTAAGGGAAAGTTATATTTTTTTTCTGCGCTTATTTCACACGAAATGTGAAATATAAGGTTGAATGATGTGTCCTTGACCCCGTTTAAAGCAATTTTATGTTGCATGTAAATGCATATTTCCGCCATTTTTATTGTTTTGGTCATATTTGCTTAGATTTAGAGCATTTTTGTTTAAATTGAGGCGTCGTTTAAAACAATTTCAAACACAGTATTTGAAAATACTGTAGTAGATATAGTTTTCTTTCTTTTACCGATACAGATAGGTAGAAGGTTTAAAAAACATGATTCCGAAAAAAAAGTAGGTGCTGTACTAATGTACGCCTACAGACACCAAAATGCATGCTAATACTTCGTTTTTGGTGGTTTTTAGGAAACAAGGGTGAGAACGTACCTACAGTAGCTCTGACAGGTCGCATGATTAAATGTGTCTGCTGTATTATAGCTAATAACTTATTGATACGTTCAATGTTAGCAATAATCTAATACTTACTACCCGTCCCTAAAATGAAGTCATATTTTACCTTTTTAAATAATTATAAAATAATAATACCTTTTTAATGTCATTTTTAGGTACGTTTTAAGGCTTATTTGCTTGCATATTTTGTACTTCTTTAGTTCATGAACTTCCAAACCCTACTGATGATATACGTGTGCTATGGAAGGTTTAGCTTCCCTAACAATCCACTTCCACTATAACATATACATGATTAAAGTAAGGCGGACGCGCGCGGCGTGAGCTGGGCTGAGCCAGCTGCTGTAGCGCAGAGTACAGACACCGTGCGCTCGGTCTGGGTTTATAAGATATATCCTGTATTAAAGGAATTTCAACTACCAATAATTACGACATACCTGTTAATGGCAAGATAGAAAGGACACATGCACTTTGTCGGAAAAGATTATCCTGCGTATGGAACCTCCAGCAATGGGTCGACATCCATGATACGGCAACTAAAGGTCTGCACTACTCATCTGCGGTTGGTCGAGTAAAAGTAGTTCTGTAGTTAAGTCCTACTCCACTCGTGCGAGTGGACAATCCGACCGCTTGGCGCGCTAAGTAGTCCG
This sequence comes from Anabrus simplex, assembly GCF_040414725.1. Lineage (NCBI taxonomy): Eukaryota > Metazoa > Arthropoda > Insecta > Orthoptera > Tettigoniidae > Anabrus > Anabrus simplex. Next base: position 167,724,618 of record NC_090279.1, on the reverse strand, counting down.
AGCGAACGCACCACATTCGGTCAGACTGATTCACATTCACGGTCTCTGTGACGTCCTTCACAAAAGTTCAGCGGAAGTTCAAAGACATGGTGAAAGCAAAATTTGAGTGGAAGGATTATGGATTACAAAAGAAAGAAGGGATGAAAAGCGAAAGTGTGGGGAAAACTTACCGTCAGTTGCAACTGCGAACGGTCAAGAGTCTTATATAATATGTATCTACAGTCTGGAATCCATCACGTAATAAATGTATAAAAGACGTAGAAAATGTGCAATCTAAATTTTTAAGATATATGTATTTCTGTATCACAAAAACTAGAGCAAAATATGTGACATATAGTGACTAAATAACAAATTTTGTTATAGATATGTTGCATACTAGGAGAACATTAACAAGTGTAAAATACCTACATAGATTTTTCAAAGGTAAAGCAGATAACCGAGAGTTACTCCACCAAATAAACGTGTATGCACCGTTTGAAAGTAATAGAAATATTTTAACTTTCCTTGTTAAAAGGTCAAACACAAATCATCATATTAACTCACCATTAATACAGAATATGTCAGTCAATTAATAAAATACCAAACGTGGACATATTTCACGAGGAGGTTATCTTGTTAAGGTCAGTCAGAAGCGAACTCACACAGAGAGAAGACATAAATTAAATAGAGATTAATTTAGATTAAAATGTATATTTTAGGATAAATTAAAATAATGAGTTAAATACACACTTACCACTGTCCATAGTTCATAAGTATAGTATTAGGTTTCATATTTTAAGTTTTGGGAGCCTCCATGGCTCAGACGGCAGCGCGTCGGCCTCTCACCGCTGGATACCGTGGTTCAAATCCCGGTTACTCCATGTGAGATTTCTGCTGGACAAAGCGGAGGCGGGACAAGTTTTTCTCCGGCTACTCCGGTTTTTCCTGTCATCTTTCATTCCAGAAACACACTCTAACCTCATTTCATAGCATCTATCAGTCATTAATAAATCACTTTGGGAGTGGCGACCCCATCGTACCAATAGTCTATATCTGCTTCATTCATTGCATCCCTGACCCGGTCATGACTGGAAAACAGGTTGTAGGTTTTAATTTTCATTTTAATTTTTATTGTAAATTATTTATAAAATTAGAAATAAGAAATGGAAACGTTCTATAAGCAGGCAGAAATGCCTGTTGAACAATAAATTAAGTAAATAAATATTCGCTGCTGTATTATTAACAAAAAAAAAAGCAAGTAGGAAATATCCCTGTGGCAAGAGTCACTTACACTAGTGTAATAATAAAGTAAAGTAAACATAATTACTCAACAATAACAACAACAAGCCTACAAAAATCAACAATTTCATGGAAAGAAAATATTAAATGAAATACTATTAGTTTGATATTCTAAACTCAGCATCATCATATAAAAGTTCACACACAACTTAAGTATTTCCAGTCCTTCAGACTACGGCTTAAAATACTACAGATTCAGCTTACTACTAGCTTAACATTAAAATTTATAATAAAGCAAAGTTAAAACATAATTACCTATCAACAACATGCGGAATATGTGCCCTGTAAACGTTGTGCTTCTTTATTGAAGTTTGCATCTACTATCTCACATATGGAAATATTTAAAATAAATCCGCAGCCTGCCTCCAATCATTCGACCGGGCCAGGAATGGAATGAATGGAGCTCCAATTTAGTGGCGAGGATAGGAACCGTGCCGGCTGCCGAAGATTGTCGCACTCAACTTGCGCAATGACTAATGAATGCCAGATGAAATTATATTAGAAAGTTTTTCTGGAATGAAAGATGACAGGGAAAACCGGAGTAGCCGGAGAAAATCCTACCCCACCTCTGCTTTTTGCAGCACAAATGTCATATTGAGTGTCCGGAATTTGAACCACGGTACCCAGTGGTGAGAGGCCAACGTGCAGTCGCGTAAGCCACGGAGTACTACAGAAATGAAAACATCAAACATCAAACAAAGCCTTCAATGTTGCAAATGAAAGAAACCATCAGTTATACTGGTAGCCTAATTAGTGGAAGAGAGTTTTTGTAATCTATATAGAGTAAAACACGCTCTCCTGATTCGTTCTGTACTGAAACAAATTAAACACTAGTTGTGAATATTTGTGACGATGTAAAAAAATCTGTACAGAATAGCGTTCTGTGTTTACTAAGGTGACCAGTTGATCTCACAGTGTTTGTAATAAGTGCACCAGATTACTTCCGAGTGTAAGGCTTTATGTATATTTCGTTGTAATTTACTTATCGTGTATCTTTACAGATATAATACATACATGCCATCTGATTTCCGAAAAGAAGATCCCTTTTTTTTTATAAAATGCTATTTGTTCGGGGCGTCGACCCATGTGGATATTTTGCCCCTACTGGCACCATATTGTACGAACCTCCATATAATTGGAATGGCGGTAGTGTGGAATGTTGTGTGTGAGGAAAGGAAGATTAAGGACATCACAAATACCCAGTCCCCAGACCAGGGATATTAATCATTCCAAATATAAACCCCTGACCCGGCCGGGAATCGAATCCGGGACCGCTGGGTGACAGGGGGACGCGTTGCCCCCTACACCGCGGGGCCGAACGAAAAGAAGGTTAACTATATCTTTAGATTTCTATGTTTCATATAACTAATTGTCTCTGGAAACTCATGAGAAAAATCACTGACTTTGCCACCGTACTTTCGTTTTTGGGCACCCGATGATAATATGCTGGATGATCTAGTTACAGTCACAACAATACCAGTTAGGTGTAGAAATTATTTTCCATTTGCAGTGGAAAAGCCCAGTTATCACGGATCGCATCGTGTCAAGCGCAGACCATATTCGCCGAAGAAACTCATATCCAGGTGGCAGCGACGAACCAATGCGTGGCAAGGTTGACTCAGGTCTAGTATCTTGTCTTCCCTGCCATTCTTTCGTTATATTGAAGTTGGTATTCTTCATTTGTATTACAGTTTTTAGCCTTCGACCACCTATACGATTCTTGACAGACATCGGCGATAACACCATGTATGGCTAATATTCTAGACTATTCATTATTTTCTTCAACTCTCTGAGAAAAGCGTTTCTACGGCGATCTGGTGGGAAGATATAACTGAGTACCCAACTTGTAACCATCGGGTGGTACTAAGCGAGCAACAGAGAACAAGCGACCAGACCTTTTTCTCTCCTGGCCAAGACACATTATTAATGAGCATGGCTTCGATGTGATATTCGCATGTATAAAAATTCCAGGGCCATCCGGATATTATGTTCCCTACTGTTTTAGGATAAAGCAACATAGTTAAATGAAAATATTTACTGACAACCGATACAGCAATGTCGGAGCTTCCTTTCGACATAATCACCACCAGAATTAAGACACTTGTCATATTGTGGGATCAACTTTCGTATGCCTGTGTCGTAGAAGTCTGCCGCCCAGGAATGGAACAAGCGTGTGATATTCGTCTTCAGCCCTTCGTTCATGTGAAAATGTTGACAGGAAGACAGGAATTTCTTGAGGTGCAAGGAAATATAAAAATCAGTGGGAGCAAGATCAGGACTGTGCGGTGGATGATCAAACAATTCCCAGGCGGACTTCTGCAGAACAGTTGTGCTGAGCGCCGAGCCGTATGTGGGCGGGCATTGCCATGGATCAGTACAACACCTGCACTGAGCATTCCATTACTGCTTTTTTGAATGGCCCATCGCAATTTCCATAACATCGTTATCCCAGACCGAACCTCGAAGATGCTGGGAGAAAGAGTTCGAGCCGTCATTTCGATCCACTGCTGCTGTGCTACTGACACCAAGCGGGACTTCTACGGCCAGTAAATGATTGCTACCGTCATAGATCTGTAGCGTATGCTCATATTTCCCAGACAGATACGTCTGTATGCTGCTAGACAAACTCACTGAAGATCGACCGACAAAAAGTCGAATGAGTATGAGCGAATGAACTCGTAGTTTGCAGACTTCTAACGGTTGCTGTAATACTAGCTTCATAGAACAGGGAAAAACGTTTCTCCATGATGGTTGTCAGACTTCAGTGAGCATACGACAGCACCAGAAGAAGAAGAGTGAAAAGAAGAATACAATTCTGCAAGATACTGCACTTAATTTGATTGTCCCCGAGGACAAACAACTTTGGAAACTGACTGTGCGGAACGTAATCACCGGAATCAACAACCATCCAGCTATACAAAGGACACCTTTGTGTGTCTAGTTAGTCTAACACAAGCCATTACTACACAGTAATTACTCTATGAACCTCTAGCGAACATCCATTTTGCATATGGAACAAGGGCTTGGAAGCTGTCCAAAGTTTTCTTAAACGAATAAAAGCGGTGGGCACACGCTCATTGTGTACGAACACGATTCTTCATATTTCACAAGCTTTGTTCACGCCAACGTTCAGCGCTGAAAACAATGCGATAACCTAGTGATAAATCTTCGAGCTTTGCCGTCAAAGACAGCTCCAAACAACAATAATCCTTTGACAGACGCTGGTAGCAGGAAGAGAACTGTATCTGGAATCGTGTAACCGACAGAAAAAAGTATTGTCTGAAGCGCCTATCATTCCTGCCCTCTTTTGGAGTTTCATTCTAGCATTCCAGTGAGAGAGTGGCTGCCTAGCCAATATTATAAAGGCCTGCTTGTTTCTCTGAAAAAAAGTCTGCGTCCAAGTCTCCTTCAGGAAGTCTTGAAATGTTTATACGAGTCTTCCACCACTGGAGGGGTACGTTATCTTGAGCCCAGATGTTTGAGGTGCTGGCCTTCTGACCACACCGTGACAGCTTGAATCCTATCTCAGTCCGGTGGTATTTGAAGGTGCTCAAATACATCAGCCTCGTGTCGGTAGATTTATTGGCATGTAAAAGAACGCCCGATGGACTAAATTCCGGCACTTCGGCGTCACCGGATACCGTAAAAGTAGTTAGTGGGACGTAAGGCAAATAACATTATTGTTAGAATGCTACTAAAGCCGTACTCTAGTTCGGACAGCAGTTCTGTTATGTAAGTTGCATAAACAGTAGGTGCCCGGTGTATTGGAACCCCTAGCAGTTGTGTTACTCTCCCTAGTAATGGAGGAGCGGGCTAGTAGACAACACTTACTATTAATCACATTAGTTTGCATTGTAACCCATTCCTGCCGTATTCAGTCTGCATCAGAAAGTTTCTGGTTAATTTTCGGGGACTTGAGCTAACCGCAGTCTCTCACTTTGTGCCGAGGTTCCGAATAATGGGAGCTTTTTCTGCACGTAAATGAATTCTTTTATTCCGTTTGATATATCATTCAGTGTATAATTTCTGAGACAAGAAGTCTTCGAGTACAAGGACGACTTAAAGAAAGGAGCCTTCTTTCGGAGTAAATGAATGTATTTATATCATTTGGATACAAATTACCCTAAAGACTACTTACCACTTTCCTGGCATAATGAAACTACGCAAGTTAATTGATAAATTGAGTATTGGACAAATGCTTATTTTAGAGAGTAGAACAAGGAATAATAATGATTGGAAAGAGAATATTAAACGTATACGGCCTGTACCAGCACAAATCAAAAATTATTGTAATAAGTTTTCGGAACATAAATGCTGTCATATTTTTTTAAAGTTACATTTTAAATTAGTTTAACCTTTCAAATATATCCGTATAAATTCTTAGCGTTTAATATAAATTACCCTAGTAACCTGTTCGTTGATCTGCAAGGAAATAGAGGAAGAAAGAAAGAAAGAAAGAAAGAAAGAAAGAAAGAAAGAAAGAAAGAAAGAAAGAAAGGAAGGAAGAAAGAAAGAAAGGAAAAGTTAACAAGCTGGATACAAGAGTCAAATTAGATTTAGAAAAATAATTTAAGGCTAGAAGAAACTATGGAAAGAGAGATTTTAAAATAGTTTTTAAGTATGTAAGGATTCCGAGGAAGAATGGAAAGGAAACCCCGTCCAAATGCCCGGCTCCATGGCTAAATGGTTAGCGTGCTCGCCTTTGGTCATGGAGGTCTCGGGTTCGATTCCCGGCAGGGTTGGGAATTTTAACCTTAATGGATTAATGCCGCTGGCCCGGAGCTGGGTGTATGTGTCGTATTCATCATCATTTCATCATCATCATCATCATCATCATCATCATCATCATCATCACCACCACCACCACCACCACCACGACGCGCAGGTCGCCTACGGGAGTCAAATCAAAAGACCTGCATCGAGCGAGCCGAACTTGTCCTCGGACACTTCCGGCACTAAAAGCCATACGCCATTTCATTTCCCGTCCAAATTTGTCTGAGGAGAGAAGAATAATGCGTAGAGCTATGGTGAAGTAATAGGGAAAGAACGGAAGAGAAAACAAGGAAGGATGAATTGAAATGAACATGTTGGCAGGACCCATCGTAAAAAATAAAAAGGAAGAAAGACAGAAAGAAAGATAGGAGACTATCTCATTATTACCAGATTCCATTTTTGCAGATCAAAGTGAGCTGGTCACCAATGCGATTTATATTTATCAGGACATTTTTGAACATTTTGGAAGTAATAGTATAATTTAAAATGTAACGTTTAATTATTTTTACTAAAGATGGAATTTAGTTTTCCAAATACCGGTTGTAATAAATTTTAATTTTTGCTGATACAGAAAGTATTTGCTAACTAATTCATTCTAATTTTAAGATAAATTCTTACTGCAAACTCTAACATTATTGAGCGATACCGTCCAGGAAGACATAATCGATTTTGGAACGCATTGGCTACAAATACAAAGTATTTAAAATGAGAAGTATACGAGGAGGCGAATTCTTTGTCATCTGAGAAGGGCTGACATTGCTTCAATCAACCATCAATTAGCCAGAACTAGCCATAAGATTCGAAAGAGATCGAATGAGCATGAGCGAATGAACTTGGTAGTTTGCAGTCTTCTAACGGCAACTCTAATACGAGGAACACGTAACAGGTGGACAAGGAAACAGTCTATTTATGAACCGTGTCTGGTTACAGCATAAAACACGATATATGGACAGTAGTGAGTTTACCGTTTGGACTCTGAAGAGGTATCTATAAATTCATGTTATTATTATTACTTTAACAAATACACTGACTGACAGAGCAAATGCAACACCAAGAAGGAGTGGTTCGAAAGGGATGAAAGTTGGGGAAAAACAGAGACGGCACGGACGAATAATTGATGTTTATTTCAAACCGATATGCACGTTACACAATGCGCACGGCATCGACTCAGTAGGATGTAGGACCACCGCGAGCGGCGATGCACGCAGAAACACGTCGAGGTACAGAGTCAATAAGAGTGCGGATGGTGTCCTGAGGGATGGTTCTCCATTCTCTGTCCACCATTTGCCACAGCTGGTCGTCCGTACGAGGCTGGGGCAGAGTTTGCAAACGGCGTCCAATGAGATCCCACACGTGTTCGATTGGTGAGAGATCCGGAGAGTACGCTGGCCACGGAAGCATCTGTACACCTCGTAGAGCCTGTTGGGAGATGCGAGCAGTGTGTGGGCGGGCATTATCCTGCTGAAACAGAGCATTGGGCAGCCCCTGAAGGTACGGGAGTGCCACCGGCCGCAGCACATGCTGCACGTAGCGGTGGGCATTTAACGTGCCTTGAATACGCACTAGAGGTGACGTGGAATCATACGCAATAGCGCCCCAAACCATGATGCCGCGTTGTCTAGCGGTAGGGCGCTCCACAGTTACTGCCGGATTTGACCTTTCTCCACGCCGACGCCACACTCGTCTGCGGTGACTATCACTGACAGAACAGAAGCGTGACTCATCGGAGAACACGACGTTCCGCCATTCCCTCATCCAAGTCGCTCTAGCCCGGCACCATGGCAGGCGTGCACGTCTATGCTGTGGAGTCAATGGTAGTCTTCTGAGCGGACGCCGGGAGTGCAGGCCTCCTTCAACCAATCGACGGGAAATTGTTCTGGTCGATATTGGAACAGCCAGGGTGTCTTGCACATGCTGAAGAATGGCGGTTGACGTGGCGTGCGGGGCTGCCACCGCTTGGCGGCGGATGCGCCGATCCTCGCGTGCTGACGTCACTCGGGCTGCGCATGGACCCCTCGCACGTGCCACATGTCCCTGCGCCAACCATCTTCGCCACAGGCGCTGCACCGTGGACACATCCCTATGGGTATCGGCTGCGATTTGACGAAGCGACCAACCTGCCCTTCTCAGCCCGATCACCATACCCCTCGTAAAGTCGTCTGTCTGCTGGAAATGCCTCCGTTGACGGCGGCCTGGCATTCTTAGCTATACACGTGTCCTGTGGCACACGACAACACGTTCTACAATGACTGTCGGCTGAGAAATCACGGTACGAAGTGGGCCATTCGCCAACGCCGTGTCCCATTTATCGTTCGCTACGTGCGCAGCACAGCGGCGCATTTCACATCATGAGCATATCTCAGTGACGTCAGTCTACCCTGCAATTGGCATAAAGTTCTGACCACTCCTTCTTGGTGTTGCATTTGCTCTGTCAGTCAGTGTACATCGCAATTGGAAATTATCCCGTGGGAATGATCACTTACAGTAGTGTAATAACTAGAGCCCGGATTATATGTAATTTTACATATTCTGTTCCCATATATGTAGCTAAACTGTCGGTGAGTCACACTAAAAGGACCATTATTCCAGGAGTTTAAATTTACATATTTTTACATATTTCGCCGAATAATAAATATTTTGATAAATATTACATATTTTAAATATGTTGAAGGATATTGCGCATTTGAAAGAAAGACACAATTCTTTTCTTCACTAATTTTAATTCGCTGTGATTGTGGTTAACCTTCAGCAGTAGAGAAGGCACTAAAAGAAGAACAATAATTAAACACTTGAACATATTTTAAAAAGCCTGTACAACTTTAACATTGAAAAATAATTTTATAATTCAAATTGAGGTATTCTCTCAACGAATCGTATTCCTTAGTTATGTTGATGGTGAAAGTCTTGAGTGTCTCGAGCTGTGACTATCGATCTTTCCTTGCACAAATTTTGTCATATAGTTCTCCTCTCAGATTTAGTGGCTCTTCTTTTGTGACCTTTTCACTAGTGCTGGGTTTAATGTTATACGTCAAAAGCACATTTCCTCTTTCTTTCTTTCTTTCTTTCTTTCTTTCTTTCTTTCTTTCTTTCTTTCTTTCGTCGGTTATTTCTCATGTTTCACTTCCTTACAAAAGTCTTCAGAAACATTTTTCTAATAATTATATCTGTTTTTCATGAGATCAAATTTCTGTCTCTTAATAAGAACTTACCTTGCTTGAGCAAGTCTACAGTTGAATATTTCTTTGCCGGCAATTTGAAAATTCGCGCCAGTGACTTCATGTGAAGTTGAAAGTTCTATTTTTTAAAATATATAATAACATCCTAACATGCAGAAGGCATTCGATGACCGCAGAAAATTTGTAAAAATATTTAATTTTTAATTTCATGTCTAAATGAAAATTAAAAGTTGAATAATACCTGAACTTTTAACTTTTTTCGGTTTTTGTCCTTTTTTGTGTACAAGAATACATCAGATAAATATTAAGTTACATATTTTTTATTTATTACATATTTATGTACATATTTTTCACTTTTATATTTCGTATAATCCGAGCTCTAGAAATGATAAAGTAAAGTTAAAACATAATTATCCAACTACTACTAGTACTACTACTACCACTACTACTACTACTACTACTACTACTACTACTACTAGTGCTACTACAAGAGTGCAACAAGCTATTCCATGGAAAGAAAGTATTACAAGAAATACTACTAGTTAATAGAACCTCCGTGGCTCAGACGGCAGCGCGTCGGCCTCTCACCGCTGGATACCGTGGTTTAAATCCCGGTCACTCCATGTGAGATTTGTGCTGGACAAAGCGGAGGCGGGACAGGTTTTTCTCCGGGTACTCTGGTTTTCCCTGTCATCTTTCATTCCAGCAACACTCTCCATTATCATTTCATAGCATCTATCAGTCATTAATATATCACTTTGAGAGTGGCGACCCCATCGTACTAACAGCCTATATTTGCTTCATTCATTACATCCCTGACCCTGTCAATGACTGGAAAACACGTAGTAGGTTTTCATTTTCACTAGTAGTTTAACATTCTAAATCCAGCATACTCATATGCAAATTCACACACAACTTAAGTATTTCAAATGCTTTACCTACGTTGCGGCTTACAATACTATAGGATGAGATCACTACAACACCGTCATATACAAATTCACAAGTACCTGATGTATTTCAAAATTTTACACCATGGCTTACAGTATATTGAGCGTTCCAATTACTACCTATTATCGTAGCATTGTAAGTACAACACGTTCATATATAAATTCACAGATACCTGAAATAATCCATATTTCTTAACACTATAATTTACAATGGGTTCAGCGTGGACTAAAAATTTGACAAAATCACATAGAAATTTACATACAGTTTACAGAATGCTGGAGTATATCCTTGAGGTGGTGGTGGTGGTGGTGGTGGTGGTGATTGTTTTAAAAGGAAGTACAACTAGGCAACCATCCTTTATATAACACTAATCAGAGAGAAAAAATGGATGGGGTCCGACACTTCGAAAAATGAAGGTATCGGCCAAAGGAAGACAAGGGCCACGAAGGGCGTGAAAATGAAAGACTCCCTAGCCCTCGCAAACCTAATAGCATCGGGGTCGGAAAAGAACAATAGTTGATCAAGAGAGGTCGGATAGGATAGTTGAAAGTGAGGAGCCTGGCACAAGTAAGTGGAAGCAATGCCAGGACTCAGCTGAGGACCCCGTGGTCGCCAACCCACGCTCCAAAGTGTATTATTGAAGCATCTTACATTTTTGGGAAAAACTTCTAAGACAGCTACAGGTAAGGCATTCCAATCATCAAGTCCCGATGCACAAACTAATATTTACCATAGTTAGTTTTATAATAATAATAATAATAATAATAATAATAATAATAATAATAATAATAATAATAATAATAATAATAATGTTATAGAGTTGATAAACTGAAGAATTTCCCTTGGATACAACAAACAAAAGTGGACATGAAGAACGCACAAATTCAACCTGAAGACATTTTGAATCGAAATATATATAGAAAGAAAATTGACAAGTGGGAAGTTACTCCAGAGAATGAAGTACCAAAAAGAGCAGGTACCAAGTGGACGGAAAAACGGAAAAGGATCTTTAGTCAACAGATGAAAGCATCCTGGATCCTCCGTAAACGAAATCATAAATAAAGCTTCGTGTGTTCCAAAAGGGACCATTCACGTATAATAATAATAATAATAATAATAATAATAATAATAATAATAATAATAATAATAATAATAATGTTATTTGCTTTACATCCCACTAACTACTTTTACGGTCTTCGGAGACGCCGAGGTGCCGGAATTTAGTCCCGCAGGAGGAGTTCTTTTACGTGCCAGTAAATCTACCGACACGAGGCTGTCGTATTTGAGGACCTTCAAACACTACCGGACTGAGCCAGGATCGAATCTGCCAAGTTGTCGTTAGAAGACCAGCGCCTTAACCGTCTGAGCCACTCAGCCTGGCAGTTAGTTTTCTGTGATCTACTTTTTACTTTATGCTGATGATCTGTCCTGTTTATGTTACAGGGCTTTTATAGTCAACTTTTCAACTCTCCCCAACCTGACTTATTCGTGTAGGCATTATGCATGACACACAACTGTGTTCCTTTCCTTCTAGTGCCCAGTGTCTCCCACCCAAGTTTTTATATCATACTTGTCAGACTGATTCTGGGATTGAAATCGTTAAGCCCGAATCTTGCAGCCTTTCACTGTACCATCTCAAGTTCATGTGGAGTCACAAAAAGCGATGTGGATTTAGGAATTATTAATGATTCACTCGGCATTCTACAACATCATCCTCTCTATCCTTATTAAAACCTTGTGAACTTACAATTAAAATAAATCTGATTAGGGGAAATTTTTGGTATTTTCAATATTTTAAAATAATATTTCGCTCAACCATTCTACATACGCTATATTATTTTGGATATTTTAGCGAATGCATGAAATTACTGTTTTTTTATGGACAGCTATGGTCGCGTGTTTGCTTATAAGCTGATGCCTTTTCCGTGGATAAATAAAATAAAACACGGTCTCTATTCAATTACTATCAGAATTCAACCCCCTTCGCTGGGGATTTTTTTACATCTGCATGGTTTACTCTATATAATATAGAAAACGTATATTAGTACATAAATACCTTACGTGCTAAGTAATTTCAACAAAATACATTCTTATACGTTATATGATGTATTGTTGTCCGGCGCACGCACAAACCGATGTTCTACTTGTCCGACGCAGGAGAAAGTAGCGTACAGTTGAGAATGTGAGAAACAAGTATCTTTCAAATTAATTCCCCAATAGTGGAACTTCTGACTCTCAGCTTTCTACTTTCCATTCTCACTCATTTGAATACATTAATGATGAAGTCGGCCACTTTCAGCTCCCAGATCTCCCACACCACCACAGCTAACAACAACTATAGTGCACGATGGGAGATTCGAGGCTAACACCACACACAAACACCAGTGGTCTGCGGTGGGTAGTTGTGGCTGCAATGTGAAATATACGGACACACACGTCTACTTTTACATGGATTATGAATCATAACAAACTATTTCCAAAGTGTTACATTTTTATGAACTTCGTTTTATTTCCAAATGCCATCTACCCAAAGGAGCTGATGCCATCCACCCCACTTGCGTGCCAGTTACGATATTAATTCATCAGTATCACGTCACGCCACTGCAGATTAGAGCTACCATAGTTTCTATCAGCTATATCTAAACACTAAATAGAAAATATTAGAATTCTCAGATAATCATTTACACGCCATAATTTTTAGCACGGCGTGTTAAGGATGTGCCTGTTTTCAGAAAATCTTCAACCACACGATCAGAATCTAAAGTACGATCCTAAATAAACAACAGGCCTGCAAAATGTATATGTATGGTGCTCCGTGAATGGGCTAAATGTAAATGTAAATAAATGTAAATGTATTAGGATAAGTAGGCCAAGAAAGTGCCTAGACAATAGATATGAATTAAATAAGAATGCAGTGTGCAAATATCAAACATTCAGCATTAACTATTTCTATGGATTTGAAATGGAACCTGCAGACGGAGAGGGCAAGGCGAAAAGCGATAAAAGTCATGGGATTTCTAAGCAGGAACCTGAAAGGCTTCAAATCGCAGCCCGATGAACAGCCTATCCCAGTATGGTTAACACCCATACTAACCTATAGATTTCCTGCCTCGAATCCGACCACAGTCTCAAATCTAAACAAACTTAAGAAAAGGCTGAAAACTTACCCCTCCCATCTTCATTCGGCTTGTCTCCCTCAATAGTATCCATTGTCAAAAGAACAGACTTGATCTTCCTCTGAATATTCCACTTCGGCTCCATTAACCGTGACCGCTTTCGGCGCCTTTCCCTACCCTTCCGCTCTGTCCGCAGACTGTGTTAATCTCCTCCCTCCATTTTCCCGTTCTATCTTCTCCCAATCCGGTTACTACGGCCGCTCCGCACGCCTCTAGAATGAGCTGTTGCCTAAAATAAAAGCCTGGCCTCTAACACAGTTTACAAAACATGTAAAAATATGTAAATATCTGTGTGTACATGGACGGGAGTGAAAGGAAGTGTGATTGTTGTCGAGTGGATGGATTTTTGTAAATATTAGCTTAGTCTGTCTGTGAACGTCCATAACATCTCTATAATTTGTGGTAAATAAATAAATAAATCAATAATAATAATATTTAATAATAATAATAATAATAATAATAATAATAATAATAATAATAATAATAATAATAATAATAATAATAATAATAATAATAGTACACTTAATCTCCGGCATTGGGTGCGTTCAGTATACTTAGTTCTGCATTTAACAGAAAGGTGTGAATATAAGTGATTTTCTAAACTACAGTTTCACTGTTCCAGACTTGTTTCTAGGTTATCCTAAACATTATACCTTTCGTATGCTGATTGACCCAGAGCTTTTGATCTCCTCTCTGATCTTTGCGTAAAAGGACCGGCATCTGTTAACAATGCAAATGAGACTAAAGCTAGGAAGTCCCCCTTCCAAAGCCTGCTGGTCTGCAGCAACACTCGTTAGTTAGCGAGCTGCCTTTCTGTCTCTTTATTAATCCCAACTGCCCGCCCTGAACGCAGTTTCTCCAGGCTACCATTACCCTTAACTGGAAATTGAAAAAATAATTACGAGATATTAATTAAGCTTCTTGTCAAGTATATTAAATTTCTCTCTCGAATGATTCAAATTATACTGCAGGGACGAGATATACGCTGGAGTACATAATTCTGAAAACGTTCCTACATTTGAACTGTAGTATCACTACATGTGTACTAATTAGCAGATGAACAACATTAAAAACCGCGATAATAAGCTAATTTAAGAAGCTAATTTAATCTCTCACAGAGAGAATTTGTCTGGAAATCTGTGGTATATACAAATAATTACTATAAGAAAAGAGAAAATGAATCGTGGTGTTTGTTTTCTAATTATCGATGTGCACATCGCTACTGGCAGTTTTACGTAATGATCATTTGCCCCATTGCTGAAATGGTTATTTGTTTCGTACGTTTGTTGAATTCTGCCGGCAATTTCAGCAGTGTTGAGTCTTTCTTTTGCTCTTCTGAGTTAAGTTTCCGTCCAAGTAACATTGTTAGTTATTGACGAGTTAATTTCAGTTAAGAATTTATCAGAGGGAAGCAGGCTTGCGGGTTTTAATGATCTAGCGAGATAGTGGGCTCGAACGCTACTGTCCGTAGAACCGAAGATAGTTTTCCTTGGTTTCCCATTCTCACGCCAGGCAAATACTGGGCTGTACCTTAATTAAGGCCACGCCCATTTCCTTCTAACTCCTAGACATTTCCTATCCGCGTCGATGCGACGACAAAAAAGGAACATTCCTGAGTTAGTTCAACAATGAATCACAGTGGGCTAGTCACATAAACGAGGCTGTAAATAAAAGTTACATATCTCTTTAGGGGTCGTAGTAAAGGACGCAAAGGTGAGGGCAAATAGGTACTGGTAAGACCACAGTAAGTATGGTTTCAAGAACTGAAAAAAGTCCAAAGGAAAGCAACACGATTAGTTGTGGGTGATCTCTGACAAAAGAGCGGTATTACGAAAATGTTGCAAACTTTGGGATGGGAAGACTTGGGAGTAAGGAGATGAGCTGCTTGACTAACAGGAATGTTTCTAGCTGTCAATGGAGACATGGCGTGTAGTGATATTAGTAGACGAACAAGTTTGAGTGGAGCTTTTAAACCAAAGAGCACTTTGTAGTGACATTAGTAGACGAACAAGTTTGAGTGGAGCTTTTAAACCAAAGAGCACTTTGTAGTGACATTAGTAGACGAACAAGTTTGAGTGGAGCTTTTAAACCAAAGAGCACTTTGTAGTGACATTAGTAGACGAACAAGTTTGAGTGGAGCTTTTAAACCAAAGCAGCGCTCTGTAGTGACATTAGTAGACGAACAAGTTTGAGTGGAGCTTTTAAACCAAAGCAGCGCTCTGTAGTGACATTAGTAGACGAACAAGTTTGAGTGGAGCTTTTAAACCGAAGAGCACTTTGTAGTGACATTAGTAGACGAACAAGTTTGAGTGGAGCTTTTAAACCAAAGAGCACTTTGTAGTGACATTAGTAGACGAACAAGTTTGAGTGGAGCTTTTAAACCAAAGCAGCGCTCTGTAGTGACATTAGTAGACGAACAAGTTTGAGTGGAGCTTTTAAACCAAAGCAGCGCTCTGTAGTGACATTAGTAGACGAACAAGTTTGAGTGGAGCTTTTAAACCAAAGCAGCGCTCTGTAGTGACATTAGTAGACGAACAAGTTTGAGTGGAGCTTTTAAACCAAAGAGCACTTTGTAGTGACATTAGTAGACGAACAAGTTTGAGTGGACCTTTTAAACCAAAGCAGCGTTCTGTAGTGAAATTGGTACACGAAAACTTTTGAGCGGAGCCTTTAATCCAAAGCAGAGCTCTGTAGTGAATTACAAGAGGAGTAAGTTTGAGTGGAATTTTTAAACTAAAGCAGCGCTACATCTCAGGCTGGTAAAGCTGCTTGCACGGCTCTCAGTTACAACTAGTGAAGGGGCGAGCATCTAAACAGATTTAAACACTTAACAATGTTAATGTGCCTAATATCTCGGTCTAATCAGCGCATTAGCTCATGGTGAGGGGAAAAAAGGTATTTTGTATACAAACTCCCTGTGCTAATAAATACATGTAATTATATTCGTTTCATTAGGTTATGCATAGCAAAATTCGGATAACTAAAAACTCCTCATAGAAATACTGTGCGACTGTATTTCTTGAACATAATATACTCAGCCTAGTACTGTACGCTGCTGCTTTTTTGCTCCTTGACACCATATATCGCCATCTAGTCTTCACAGGACGAACTGACCTGAGCGACCTAAATGCAGATCAATGGTGATTTACATTTAACACGTAGAAGGTTCATTTTTGTGACTAATGAAGAAATTAATCGTTGCATATCAATGTATTATCAATACAAGGCCATGCTGTAACCGTCCAGGCTTCTCCAGCCCTACTAATTTAATATAATATCATTTTACGCGATATAATTTGATATCAAGTTTATCCGCCATCGGCAATTATTTGTAATAACGTATTTATTCAACGTCAATCATTTGTAATCAATGCATTTTGGAATCATATTATATATATGATAACATCGTTTTAGTATTTAAATTATTATATTATGTAGGATAAGAATTCATTATGTTGTAAATACGGTCAATATGTTGAGACATAGTTGTTTTAATTTCATCTCATATTTGTGTATACGGAGGGTTACTCTTGAATCTTGGGATTTTGCGTGAGTCATGGGTTTATTTTATGACCAATGCTAGTAAACAGCGACCCGTGCGCGAGGCTTGCAAGCTGGTCAGCTATATCATCGCCACGCGTTCTGGACTTGTCGAGGAAGAGAAGGGGAGTTGATGCTTCCATCTATCGAATCAGATACTTCGTTGTATATGAGTTTTGAGATTGAACTGTTACCAAGAGTGGGGGTGAGCCCGGATATATACTGATTCTCAACACGAGAACGGGACCTTACGGCCTTACAACCTTACAACCGAACTACGGATACTCCATCACTACTACTTCAACTGTGAACATCTACTTTGAACGATGTGATTTGATTTTTGATACAGTGTGTGGTCGCTCCGCGACATAAGTATTTTTGTACAATGTGTTATCGCTTCGATACAGTACTTAGGTGCGGTAAGGTTATCGGATCTACGTGAAACGAAACAAGCTTATGGCTTGTGTGATATTCAGTAAATATTGTGGACGAAGAACTATGTTCAGTTCAAGTCAACGGAAATTTGGTACAAGTCTGTACCGTACAAATAGTATAGCTCAGTTGGATTGAGATTTCTACTAATATGGAAAAATTCATATCTCTGAATTTTCTCCTCATACGATCAACGCTGATCAGTTTTTACAAGTATAGGGCCAATGTCTAATTTAAAGACTAGGCAAGCAGGGAGTGCTAGTCCAGATAGCCGGTACCATATCAAATAAGGAAGGAAGGATGTCCATGGAACAAAGTCTACATCGAGAAGGAGAGAACGAGTAACCACGGAAACCAGATGACGTCAACGGAAGCTGCAATTGGTGAGCTTCAATTAGATAAAGCAAGCAATAGTAAATTCAGTAAATTATAAATTCCTCCACGCTTTAAGGAAACTTTTCCGATTCATCTCATCTATATATATAAAATAAGAGTTTTGTCTGTACATTGCTCAGAATTTGAAAAGAATGGTATTTCTGTATCGGTCATGTCCATAGTAACAAGAAAATGCATTTTTTACTTTTCCGTAATTTCTGTCTGTCTGTCTGTCTGTATGTATGTATGTATGTACACGCATCACGAGAAAACGGCTAAAGAGAATTTAATGAAAATCGGAATGTAAGGTCGGGTGATGAACCGCTACAATCTAGGCTATAAATTATTTTAATCACGCTGAGTGAAATGGTAGTTTAGGGGAAGGCCTGAAATTTAATTGTCAAATATTTATTTTATTAGTGGTCGTATCTTCACGAAAATTGGTATGCAAAGTCGGGGAATAGGTCGCTATAATCTAGGCTATCAATAATATTATTCGCACTGAGTGAAATGGTAGTTTAGGGGAAGGCCTGAAATGTAATCTATACAGGGTGTTAGGTGTATACGTGCAGATATTTCTTGTAGCAATAGAGAACGATGTCACGAACCACTATATATCAAACTTTTAGTAATCAGCGGAAGTTATTTTCGAAAGCAAAGGGGTACGATGTTTTTAGAATAGGTAGTATGCCTTGTTCTGCGAATGAATAGCTTTCCGTTGATAACAGGCAAGTCACGCGCCACCCGTGCCAAACCGGTTTCTGTTTATGTTTCAGAGCAAATGTACTACTGTAACGAGATGTTACGTAATATACTTGCC
Organism: Anabrus simplex; assembly: GCF_040414725.1. Taxonomy (NCBI): domain Eukaryota; kingdom Metazoa; phylum Arthropoda; class Insecta; order Orthoptera; family Tettigoniidae; genus Anabrus; species Anabrus simplex. The sequence continues at coordinate 167,706,100 of NC_090279.1, read as the reverse complement.
AAACTGGTTTTATGTTTACGAGCAACTGAAGTACGATAGCAGCTGAAGGCTGCTACCGGTGTACGTACCTACATTTCGTGCTTCCTGCCGGGCTGTATGGCACAGACGGTTGAGGTGCTGGCCTTTTTACTCCAACCTCGCAGGTTCGAACCTGGCCCAGTCCGGTGGTATTTGAATGTGCTCAAATACGTCACACTCGTGCCGGTCGATTTAGTGACACGTAAATAGAACCCCTGCGAGACCTCATCGTCTCCGAAAACCGTAAACGTAACGCAAATACCATTATTATTATTATTATTATTATTATTATTATTATTATTATTATTATTATTATTATTATTATTATTATTATTATTATTATTATTATTATTATTTTTATTGACTACTCGCCAATAATGTCTGCCCAGAAAATACTTCTCATCGTTTATAACTATGGATCTCGACAGTTGTATAATGTCCTAAATATGATGATTTTCAAAATTGGCTTTACGTCGCACCGACACAGATAGGTCTTATGGTGACGATGGGACAGAAAAGGTGTAGAAGTGAGAAGGAAGCGTTCGTGGCCTTAATAAAGGTTCAGCTCCAGCATTTTCCTGATGTGAAAATGGGAAACCACGGAGAACCATCTTCAGGGCTGTCGACAGTGGAGTTCGAACCCAGTATCTCCCCAATGAAAGTTCACAATTTCGCGCCCCTAACCGCACGACCAACGTATTCCAAGCTCTAATGCCGGGCTGAGTACCTCGGACGATAGTTCGCTGGTATTCTGATCCCATCTTGGCAGGTTCGATGGAGGCTCAATTCGGGGGTATTTGAAGGTGCTGAAATACGCCAGTTTCGTGTCTGTAGATTTACTTGCATTAAAAAAGTCCTGCGGTACAACATTCCGGCGCCTCGGCGTCTCCAAAATCCGTCAAAGTAATTATTAGGACGTAAAAAATTACATTATTATTTCGTGCTTACAAACGAAAAGCATATGTGTAATGGTAAAATAAAGTATAACGTACTGCTTCCTTTGCAGTGCTTAATAAATTTATCAAAATAAAAGTGGCCAGTCTGAGTTGCTCAGACGGTTAAAGCACTGGTTTCTTGGTTCCAACTTAGCAGGCTCGATCTTGGGTCAATCCGGTGGTATTCGAAGGTGTCGGTAGATTTACTGGCACGTAAAAAGAACTCCTGTGGGACTAAATTAGGCTACAGCGCCTCCAGAAACAGTACGAGTAGTTAGTGGGACATAAAGCAAATAACATTACCGGTATTATTATTATTATTATTATTATTATTATTATTATTATTATTCAGTCTTATTATTATTGCTACTACTCATATTGAACTACTTCTTATTACTCTTTTCCTCGTCTGATTATTATTATTATTATTATTATTATTATTATTATTATTATTATTATTATTATTATTATTATTCACCTGTTCATATTTTCGTCTTATTCTTCTTTTTACTCTCCTTTTAAGTCGTATACTTCTTATTCATATTTGATATTTTGTTATTAATATTATTGTTATTTTTATATTATTATTGTTATTTTTATTATTTAGATTTAGTTTATTTCGTTTATTTATAACTTCTCTTTAGCTTCACGTGACACAATACTTTTTCCGTCTTTAATTCACCTTTTGTGTCGTGTGCCGGTACATCTATGTTTCTGTCTGTGCTTCAAGACAGTGCTGCAAGGTCTGTGTTTGTTTTCCCAGCCCGGATTGCGTTTCGTTTCTCATGTGTCACAATTACATCTTACGTTCTGTTACATGTTTAAGTTTGACCTTGTGATACATCACCTTTAATCTGCTCTGTAGCCTTTAAGAGTGTAGCATGGTCAATGACCTCAGTGCTTGTTTTGTTCACATAACTGGACTAAGAACGCGTCTCAATCGGCCCAGCAAGTTCAAGGCCAACCACTTCTCTCTGTTTGTTTGTTTATTTACCAATGTATGTATGTATGTCAACACTGTACTATGTCAACATCGTACCATGAAAATTTACTCAATAAACGGGGTGTTTGGGGGGACCTCTGTCCTGGGTGGGGTGCTCTGCGGACCTCCTCTTGGGTCCGTGTTGTTGCTGCGGTTATCTCTCTGCGCGGTCAGGTATTTACTAACAGGGCCGATGACCTCGATGTTAGGCCCCTTTAAACAACAAGCATATTTACTAACGTATTCAATTCAATTTATTGTATGTACAAGACATACGTCCAACTTGAATTATTTCATCCTCACAACTCTACTTTCTTACTACATGGCCCATGAGCTACACGCATAGCTGAAGGCCCACCCACTCCTCCACGAGGTCTGGGAATGAAATAACTAATTTGATTGAATTTTTTCCTATTTCAGTAGTGATGAATATAACACAAGCATTTTATTGAATTTTTATACGTGTTAATGATGATGATGGTGGTGATGATGATGATTGCTGTTTTAAGGTCATCGGCCCTTAAAAGACCCTTTTGTTTTAACTCGTAGTGAATAAGAAACAAAATATAAATTGCTCGAACACACGTAAAAAACCAAAACCACATGCAGGGTAGAATTGAGGAACTGCCAAAATGCGTTCAAGGTCAATGTCTAGAGTTTTAACAAGCACGTCTTCCCTGTGTTGTGTTCAGCTTTCGGCACGTACAAGTCACTCGCGCACTGAAACTCTCGATTTATAATTTTTGTTACCGGTACTTCAATTTCACTGCTCGGATTTATGAGAATATCGAACTATCGGGACTCAAAATACTATATCGATACTGTACTGTACTCCCAAGTCATTACGGGGCAGAAATGGCGTAACATCTGACATACCAAAGCGAAACTCGTAGCAATTGTTCACAGTGACCACCCTGGGCTTCTCTGCAGGCTTCACTTCTCCGAATGCAGTTGCGACGCATTCGAGACAAGGAACCTGTGTTGTTCAGAATATCCTCTGGTGCCGAAAAATTATGTTTACAGAGGTCATCCGAAGTGGTTACTTCAGTTCAGTATACTTTGTGTTTCATGTCCCGCCAGACATAACAATCCACTGGAATAAGGGCTGGCCAATTGATAGTTCCACATCGTCCTGTCTACCGTTGAGGAAATGTCTGCACCATCGTGTAAAATCCACGTGGTTCGGCGTAGTCGAAGCGACACATCCTCTGAAAGCTCCAGTAACGTACTGCCTCTACATTAATAAAAAGATGTAACCGACCTCCAACTACACCCATCCAGATGTTAATTAGAAGCGGTGCTGGAAATCGCCTTGTAATATTGAATGGAGATGTTCCACAGCTCATGAGTGGGGTATAGTGGGTTCGAACCCCTCTGTTGGCAGCCCTAAAGATGGTTTTCCGTGGTTTGCCATGTTTACACCAGGCAAATGCTAGGGCTGTAACGTCATGAAGGCCACGGCCGCTTCCTTCCCTCTTCCTTGTATATCCCTTCCAATCTCCCCATTCCCCCACAAGGCCCCTGTTCAGCATAGAAGGTGAGGCCGCCTGGGCGAGGTACTGGTCATTCTCCCCAGTTGTATCCCCCGACCCAATGTCTCACGCTCCCGGTCACTGCCCTTGAGGCGGTAGAGGTGGGATCCCTCGCTGAGTCCGAGGGTAAACCTACCCTGGAGGGTAAACAGATTAGGAAAAAGAAGAATAAGCCTTCTATTAGAAATGCCCGGCGGCAATTCCACAGTAGACCGAGCTCGATAGCTGCAGTCGCTTAAGTGCGGCCAGTATCCAGTATCGGGAGATAGCAGATTCGAACCCCAATGTCGGCGGCCGTGAAGATGGTTTTCCGTGGTTTCCCATTTTCACACCAGTCAAATGCTGGGGCTGTACCTTAATTAAGGCCACGGCCGCTTCCTTCCCACTCCTAGCCCTTTCCTGTCCCATCGTCGCCATAAGACCTATCTGTGTCGGTGCGACGTAAAGCAACTAGCAAAAAAATCCACAGTAGCTATTTTTCCTTCGAGCAATGTTCACGCATGGTTGCAACTACGGTTTTTGAAATCTGTCTCATTAATAACAATATGACTGAATACTTACAGCCTTTTCTTTCAGTGTCCACCGTCATTTCATTGACCTGAAAAGTTTATGAATAAGCATAGACAACTCGCATTGTCTATTGTCAGAAATTCATCGTAGCCTGTCGCAATAACAGCACCGAAATGTTGCGCTCATTTTTCATTTACTTATTAACTATTTCCTTTCATTTTGTCAGCTTGGATCACTGAGTATTGCCATTGACGTCTTATGAATCACACACACCTACACAATACTTGATTCGCATGTATGTGCTGGTACGTATCTTCGAGGTCACTGTAACGATTCTGTGTACATTTCATACAGAGTACCCTAGACCGGTTTTCAAGTACAGCAAGTGGCTGGCACGTGAGCCATCCTCTCCTACTTGCCAAGCCTTTAGGGGAAGTGCACAACAACATGCGTTGGCCTGCGATAAGAAACAGGTTCAACAAGCCCTATATTCTGCTACTGTACTTCCACTACGCGTGGACAGAATGACGTAACCGGCATAACCTGCTACGGCCGTTCAAAACACATTAGGTCCTGAAATGTTTGGCTCAGTTATGGGCAAACTAATAGGACAAGGTAAAAAGTACATAGCATATATTGTGATATGTCTTTTTCTTTGCCGACTAGCTTAATATCTGCACGTATACACCTAACACCCTGTATATAAAATAAGTGTTTTGTCTGTGCATTGCTCAGAATTTGAAATGAATGATATTTCTGTATCTGCCATGTCCACAGTAACAAGGAAATGCATTTTTTACTTTTCCGTAATTTCTGTCTGTCTGTCTGTCTGTCTGTATGTATGTATGTATGTATGTATGTATGTATGTATGTATGTATGTATGTATGTATGTATGTATGTATGTACACGCATCAATAGAAAACGGCTGAAGAGAATTTAATGTAAATCGGTATGTAATGTCAGGTGATGATCCACTGCAATCTAAGCTACAAATTATTTTATTCACGTTGAGTGAAATGGTAGTTTAGGGGAAGGCCTGAAATGTAATTCTCAAATAAGTTATTTATGTTATTAGTGGTCGTATCGATAAATACTACATAACTAAGATAACTTATGTCGTAAGTTAGTAGTAGTTATGTAAGAAGTTTATAAATTTCCGATCACTTATGTCTTAAACATTGTTACCGTACCGTATATAATCAGAGATATTCATGAATTTGGATTTTTGTTACTATGTCCATATCAGCGCAGAGTCACGAGAAAATGGGTAAACAGAATTTAGTGAAAATCGGTATGTAAAGTCTGAGAATAAGGAACTACAGTCTACGATATAAATAATTTTGTAGGACACCCTAATATGTCGAAAGAAGGCCTGTAATATAGAAAGCTCATGAACTTTATCAACAATAACATTACATTGACCATTGTTTGTAGTGATGTGCTTTTTGTCTTCTGTTTCCTCTCATCCCCGATAGATAGGATTACTGCAGCGTACCGAGGTTTTTTAAATTTGTTTGACGTCGCACCGACACAGGTAGTCTTATGGCGACGAAGGACTAGGAAATGAATAGTGGTGTGAAGGAAGCGGCCTTGGCTTTAAGGTACAGCCTGGTGTGACCGGTGTGAAAATGGGAAACCACGGAATACCATCTTCAGCGTTGCCGGCAGTGCGGTTCGAATCCACTATCTCCCGGATGCAAGCTCACAGCTGCGCACCCCAAACCACACGGGCAACTCGCCTGGTCGTACCGACTGTAACAGCCTGCCTGTATAATGGCGGTAAGTAGCTGGGGAGCAAGATAACTTTCTTCTGGTTCATCATAGTATTCGAGCTATTCATTCCCTACTCTGAGGCACAGATTGGAATGAGTAGTGTGCATATTTAACGGAATAAGGACAGAGGAGTGTTCACGGCAGTCTGCGACCTGGTTATTCCAGCTCTGGAACTTTGGACTCCTAGATCGGCACCGTAGTACTGTTCGTTGAAAGTGAGTAAGTGTGCGGTTTTCCATTTGATCGAGCATTGCTTTCAATCGCTACATTCCTACTGACGTTTTTGTATTGACCTATGTTGAATTCAGTTAGGAAAACCACCAAGTCGGTCTTTCTGAGAATCCCGTAGCGAAGCACGGGTACATCAGCTAGTTTTTTTGTATAATAAATTCATTTGTATTTTATATTGCGTTAATTTTCTTTCTTAAGCGATACTTAATGGTTAATTATTTAAAATCCTACCCCTGTGATTTCAATATAAGTCTCTATGCTAGCAAATATGAATTTTGGTTTACAGTTTTATTTAAAACTGTAACCATGGCGCCCAAACATTACATAGAGAAATGGGGAACCATGGAATGTTAATTGTTTCTATTTGCGTGGCAATTTGCGGGCAAGCCACAAATAGTTTATTTAATATTCATGTGTCCCAAGATAATAACTTTCATCTCCTCAAGTGTTTTGACGAGAGGGAACAGTTACAATGCTCCAATGCACATATAACAGCATGGAAGGCAATACATGTCAATAAGAGGTGAATGGATCACTGAAAATGGCAAAGAAAATAAATCAGTAGCTTCAAGAATTCAGAAAATGGACATTGCTCTTCAACATACAAAGAATGTTTATAACAAACAAAAATGCTTGTTCTGGAACAGTAAAATTCATCATTACTAAGCAGTGATCAAACCCAAACCTCCTTATGCTTCAGAAATGCTCAAATGACATCACAAAAACCTAAAGGAACATTCAAAAATGAAAGAAAGGAAAGTCATTGCGAAAATATTAGAACCTAAACCATACTAGAAAATATTTTTAAAGATTTCTAAACTTAGTGATAGAATTAGATTACGACGAATTCAATTTCTAAGCCGTTTGAAAAAAAAATAATAACACCAGACTTACTTATCGAATACACGAAATACGCGATCAAAATGGCACAAGCAAGTACAGAAAGATCTCATTGAATTAGGATCACCAAATCTGCAGGATGGAAATGTAATCATGAAAATTGTTCACACAAGGGGATTTTAGGAAGATGAGAAGGAACCAACACGACGTATGCGGTCGGAGGAACAGAAATTACAACAATCGATGAAAACGAAGAATTATTGGGAAAGGAGGGAAGCTCAACAAATGTTGATACCGCGTGGTCTTGTTTGAACCACTCGCGCATAACAACAACAACAATAATAATATTAATAATAATAATAATAGTGGCGCGTCCCCTCAGGAGATGATTAGGGCAAATGTCCCACATGATGCCATGTAGGCGACCTGCGCGTCTGTGAGGATGGGAACCTCTCTAATGTTGAAGACGACAAAGCACTCAAACCCGATGCAGAGAAATTAAGGAATGGAAGTTAAAATCCCCGACCCGGCCGAGAATCGAACTCGGGAACCCTTCAACCAAAGGCCAGCATATTAACCATTTAGCCATGGAGCTGGACATTAAAGTCAGTGACTTAGTACTATTTAAATTCAGCCGCCGGGTTTACCATTAAAGAAAGGAGAGAATTGGTTCCCTGTATCATCAACAGATGCGTAAAATGAATTTTTTCTTAATCTCTTTACCCTCCAGGGTTGGTTTCTCCCTCGGACTCAGCGAGGGATCTCACCTCTACAACCTCAAGGACAGTGCCCTGGCGGCTAATGAACAGTACTTCGCCAAGGCGGCCTCATCTACTATGCTGAACAGGATGGGGAAATTGGAAGGGTTAGACCAGGAAGAGGGAAGGAAGCGTCCGTGGCCGTAAGTTAGGTACCATCACGGCATTTGCCTGGAGGAGAAGTGGGAAACAACGGAAAACCGCTTCGGGAATGGCCGAGGTGGAATCGAACCCCCTCTACTCAGTTGGCCTTCCAAGGCTGAGTGGACACCGTTCCAGCCCTCGTACCACTTTTAAAATTTCGTGGCAGAGCCGGGAATCGAACCCGGGAGTCCTTAGGTGGCAGGTAATCACACTAACCACTACACCACAGAGGCGGTCTCATAAAATGAGAAACAATCAAAATGTTATTTTCATCCAAAACTGACTCGATGCCTTGTAATTATGTCCAATTCAGTTGATAAACTCTGCCATAAATGACCTGTTAACACTCGTCCTAGTCCTCAGTTCACTAGCGACAGAGGGTCATTCCTTTCGAAACAGTTAGAGCACATCAAAGCTAGCTCTGTACCACAAAAGAGCCACTAACTCTTGCTAACCAGAGCGCAAATTGATTAATTCATTCCTTCTGCCAGAGGGAGGTGCCCGTGCTGTCAAAACCATAAATAACAGGTCTTTTGTTCCAATATTAATTCCTCTCTCCGCTTCCAGGAGCAGCTCGAGTTTGAATTAAATTCCTGAGCTCTCCCTCGACTGCTCTCCTTTAACTGTTTAGTTCCAAGTGACTTTAAGTAACAGTATACAGTAAAAGAAAGAAAATGCTTTCCACATTCCGCAGGCTCTGCTCCAATTTCCATACAAAAATTCCCAGGATTTCTTTGTAGATATTTGAATTTTATTGTAAAGGTGAATGTTGCATTCAGAACATTGGCTGTGTAATATAACTAGAATACTGTTCTTTACCCTGAATGATGCTTATGATTTGATTGACAACTTAATCCTTTCCTTCACAACGGTATTGTCATGGTACAACAGAGGGTGTATTCTGCCAGAAGGCAGCTCAGAACCTCCACACAGGTTTGCCTGAGCCGGAGTTTACGTGCGGTAGGGTGGCCATTCCCTTGCTCTCCCCAACAGCGCGTGACAACCCATCCAAATCTTGACCACGTTCAATGTTGCTTAACTTCGGAGAACTCACGGGATCCGGTGCTTCAACACGGCTACGGCCGTTGGCTGGTACAATAGGGATCACAAGAAAAGGAAGTAGGTAACGTTTGGGCGAAGATTTCGGCCAATTCTGAGGATGAGGGAGAAGTAACCAAGACGTCATACGTGTTGGTCCCCCAGGAGGTGTGGCTTGCGACGTTGCGCACTCCGAGGCCACTCCCACCTCCATTTCTTCGGAAACTTTAAGATGTTTCTATCGTTAAACATTCTGGCTATACTAGCTTTTCCTAATGAAGGAAAACAATTAATTAACTGTAGTTAAATTGCGATGAAGTGTGCACGATGTAATCCCACCCCAATAATTGTTTGATCAGCGCTGACAATCACTTCACAGGAACGGGTTTCCAAACGACCTTGCGTCTATGATAATCATGATTACTTAATGTCAGGTTTTTACTTTGTTTTTTGAGGATGACAATTTATTATTATTATTATTATTATTATTATTATTATTGTTATTATTATTATTATTATTATTATTATTATTATTATTAGTAGTAGTAGTAGTAGTGGTATTTAACATGGCCTATACTGACGAAAATAAGGGTCATAATTTCTTACAGTGGGTGAAGTCATAGTCGCGACCGCTGACACCTCAGCCAGATTTCGCACACAAGAATTACAAAGAAACTGGAGTAGTTGACTTTCAATGTGTTGACATAAACATTACGTCTGTTGCCTTGAAGGAGGCCTGTGATTTCTCTCTTTATTCCCTTCTCATTTTATTGTCGAGCCAGTGGGACGTGTGGGTAGGTAGGGAAGTAAGTACTCTCCCCTCCGCGTGTGTTTCGTTCATGATAGATACTCTCGTACTTCCGTTCTTCCACCTCCCCTCACTCTTCAGATGTGCGCATGTGTTAACGCGTATATGATGGATGTGACCAATGAGAGAGAATGTGTAAGCAGGTACTGAGGGCTGTACTGTTTTCTTGCCTGAAATGAGTATTTCTGGCGACGAGATACTAAAGATTTCGAGTGAACCACACTTTGTGAACATTCTCACCTGAAATGCACAGTGGAATTGTACTTCTACCGGGTATTGTAACAATTATGTGCTTCCCTTTCTGACCGAGGTAGACATTATTTGTAGTAGCATTTCTCCCGCTCCAGAGAGATTATTCACATGAAGTGCATATAGGTGGTATTCCTTCAATACCAGTATGTTTCATGCGGACATAAAATCACTTACAGTTGTACAGTAGCATAGTTTATACCAAATTCAGAAGGTGAAGATTGTAGGGGACCATGGGTTCGTTTTATTCGTTCCAGAGTACATGGGATGACTTGGCAAATTAGACATGCTCAAAGCTCACTACGAAGTAAATGGACAGAGAAAATAAATAAGGGATATCTGCCGTAGAACAAGGGGTACTGTACGGTCTGTCCTCTTAATTTTCAGTCCTAAGATTGGCTGGCAGCAATTCGTCTTCTCCAATTTTCTCTGTAATCCGCTAATCTCTTTTATTCCACATATGAGCCTGTTCCTACGTCATCTCTGATCCGTCTTGAATATTGAAGTCTAGGTCTTCCTCTTCCTCTTTTACTTTGAATCATTCCTTCCAAGATATTAACTATGAAACCATTGTGCCTAAATAGATGGCTAATGAATTGGTCTCTTCTCTTTCTTATTGTTGCTAAAAAGGATATTTTTTTTCACCTGTTCGTCGAAGAACTTCTTCATTGGTGAGTTTTGCTGTCGATGAGATGTTTTCCATCCTCCTCCAGCACCACATCTCAAATGCTTCCAGACGTTTCTTATCACGTGCCATACAAGGCCACTCTCCAGACATAGCAATTAATACTTCTACTGTATGGCAACAGTATCAAAATTATAGTCATTTTCAGACTATTTATCATAGGAAAAATGAGCTTACATATTTTGTTAATTTTGAAATTCCCCTGTTGTACAGCTATCCTCGATCAGAAAAAACACTTTATTTTTCTTTACATATACCGTACAATTCCGGTCTAGAAATCCAAGAATAACGGCCGAAAGGATCCGTCGTGCTGACCACATGATACCTCGTACAGGCCTTCGAGCTGAGCAGCGGTCGCTTGGTAGGCCATGGCTCTTCGGAGCTGTTGAGCCATGAGGTTTGGTGTACCGTATAACTGAAGATTTACCATTCACTATGAATTAGGTAAAACATATCAAATATCCTTCAAAAACGAAACTGGATTTCCAAAATATCATTATACACTGACTGACAGAGCAAATGCAACACCAAGGAGGAGTGGTTCGAAAGGGATGAAAGTTGGGGAAAAAACAGAGTCGGCACGGAAGAATAATTGATGTTTATTTCAAACCGATATGCAGGTTACACAATGCGCACGGCATCGACTCAGTAGGATGTAGGACCAGCGCGAGCGGCGATGCACGCAGAAACACGTCGAGGTACAGAGTCAGTAAGAGTGCGGAAGGTGTCCTGAGGGATGGTTCTCCATTCTCTGTCAACCATTTGCCACAGTTGGTCGTCCGTACGAGGCTGGGGCAGAGTTTGCAAACGGCGTCCAATGAGATCCCACACGTGTTCGATTGGTGAGAGATCCGGAGAGTTCGCTGGCCACGGAAGCATCTGTACACCTCGTAGAGCCTGTTGGGAGATGCGAGCAGTGTGTGGGCGGGCATGATCCTGGTGAAACAGAGCATTGGGCAGCCCCTGAAGGTACGGGAGTGCCACCGGCCGCAGCACATGCTGCACGTAGCGGTGGGCATTTAACGTGCCTTGAATACGCACTAGAAGTGACGTGGAATCATACGCAATAGCGCCCCAAACCATGATGCCGCGTTGTCTAGCGGTAGGGCGCTCCACAGTTACTGCCGGATTTGACCTTTCTCCACGCCGACGCCACACTCGTCTGCGGTGACTATCACTGACAGAACAGAAGCGTGACTAATCGGAGAACACGACGTTCCGCCATTCCCTCATCCAAGTCGCTCTAGCCCGGCACCATGCCAGGCGTGCACGTCTATGCTGTGGAGTCAATGGTAGTCTTCTGAGCGGACGCCGGGAGTGCAGGCCTCCTTCAACCAATCGACGGGAAATTGTTCTGGTCGATATTGGAACAGCCAGGGTGTCTTGCACATGCTGAAGAATGGCGGTTGACGTGGCGTGCGGGGCTGCCACCGCTTGGCGGCGGATGCGCCGATCCTCGCGTGCTGACGTCACTCGGGCTGCGCCTGGACCCCTCACACGTGCCACATGTCCCTGCGCCAACCATCTTCGCCACAGGCGCTGCACCGTGGACACATCCCTATGGGTATCGGCTGCGATTTGACGAAGCGACCAACCTGCCCTTCTCAGCCCGATCACCATACCCCTCGTAAAGTCGTCTGTCTGCTGGAAATGCCTCCGTTGACGGCGGCCTGGCATTCTTAGCTATACACGTGTCCTGTGGCATACGACAACACGTTCTACAATGACTGTCGGCTGAGAAATCACGGTACGAAGTGGGCCATTCGCCAACGCCGTGTCCCATTTATCGTTCGCTACGTGCGCAGCACAGCGGCGCATTTCACATCATGAGCATACCTCAGTCACGTCAGTCAACCCTGCAATTGGCATAAAGTTCTGACCACTCCTTCTTGGTGTTGCATTTGCTCTGTCAGGCAGTGTATTTTGTAAAGTAAGTTAAGGTAAAGCAATGGAGTTCAAGAGCTTCCCATTATGTCTATTTGATCGGTTACTTCCAAAGTAAGAAAAGTAAGATGAAACAAAGAATTAACAAGTTCAAACTTAAAGTTACCCAGAAACTTACTTGCACAGAAATCTGGATATGCCTGTAAGGCTTACATGGAAGCGATGTGCCAATTGCAGTTCAGTAACCAAAATCAGCGTTACTGTTGGTCATGCCAAGCATGAGGTGTCGTCTTGTGTCTCAGAGATTAAAAAGATTATTTCGAAGAGCTCCATAAGAAAATGAAGAGCCTCGAAAATAGGAAACCATCCGTAAATAGCTTGAACTGAGTTGAGTCCAACAGGTCTTGATGCCATTGCGCTATTGGGAGAATACCACATTATTTTACAGGTGAACAAGACTGCATTTTCATTCCATTCACTAAAACTGCAATTTCTGTCTGACTCATTGGCTGAATGGTCAACGTTGTGGCCTTCGGTTCAGAGATTCTGGGTTCGATTCCCGGCCGGGTCGCGGAGTTAAATCGTGTTTGATTAATTCTCCTTGCTCGGGGATTACGTGTTTGTGTTTGTTCTAACACTTTCCTCTTCATATTCAGACAACACACTACACTACCAATCACCATAGAAACACGCAATAGTGATTACCTTCTTCCATATAAGGTTGGCGTCAGGAAGGGCATCCTGCCTTAAAACAGAGCCAAATCCACATTCGCGACACAGTTCGCACCCGCGACCCCACGGGTGAGGGAAAAGCGGTAGAAGAAGAAAAAGAAGAAGAATAGTGTGTCTATCCAACCTGCTTATTACAAAATGTCTAATTAAAATATTTCGTTATTTTTATACATCAAAGTTTTAACTCTAAGGTTAGGTAAGGATGTATTCTGCCCGAAGGCAGGTCCGAACCTCCGCAGAGGTGTGCCTGAGCCGGAGTGTAAGTACGGTAGGGTGTCCAGTTCCACTCCTTCATTCCCTTACCCCTAGCACCAGCGCCTGGCAACCCATCCCGATTTTGACCACGCCCAATGTTGCTTAACTACAGAGAACCTCCATTTGGTAGATACTGGGTTAGAATCCCCCTCTCAGGAGGCCTGAGATGATTTATCGTGGTTTCCTATTTCCACACAAGGCACGTGTTGGAGCTGTACCTTAATTAAGACTACGGTCACTTCCTTCCCTCTCTTGGCGACTTCCTCTCCCATCGTCGCCATAAAACCTATGTGTGTTGATGTGACGTAAAGCAAATTGTAATTTTTACAAAAAAAGTCAAATTTTCCTGTGGCCATTCCTTACTCTAGGAATGTATGTTCACGCAAAGAATTTACTCATTCCTGTGTTTAAGGTTAACGTTCCTTTTTACTTTCGCAGAAGAAAATTATTACAACGAACATTGTCCTGCTGGACTGCATTGCCATACGTAGCTGGGAATGTGACGAGTCTTAAGGAACGTAATGGGTAAGAAGAGGACTGGGACATACGAGGTTCGGTTTCTCCACCGATGATATGTCTTTCAATCAATAGAACTCACAATTAATTTATTTGCATCTAACGAATGGTTACCGAGAGACAAATGACCGAGCTCCATAGCTGCAGTCGCTTAAGTACGGCCGGTATCCAGTATTCTGGAATTAGTGAGTTCGAACCCCGCTGTTGGCACCCCTGAAGATGGCTTTTCCGTGGTTTCCAATTTTCACACCAGGTGTACGTTAATTAAGGGCACAGATATTTCCTTCTCATTCCTAGTAATTTCGTGTCCAATCGTCACCATAAGACCTATCTGTGTCGAAGCGACGTTAAGCAGCTAGTAAGAAAGAAAAAAAGGGCCAAATGTGTATGGAATTTCGAGTCGACAGCTCTAGGACTCACTGCATCGAAAAGGTGAAACTGTCAGGTCCTACGAAAAAACCATGAATAAAATAATCTGTTCTCTGGAATATGAAGTCTATTTGATAAAAGAACCTCCTATGTCTCAGCTATGGCCATCTGTTAATAATTCACATCACAGCCTGAAAAATCGCGTTGACCACCTGTACTCTAACTCCTGTTTTTGATAATATCTCAGCCATGGCCATTCATAAATACTTCACATCCCAGCCAGAAGGATCCATCGACCACCTGTGGTCTAACGCCCGTCTTTGAAAATATATCTCATCCATGGCCATCCATCAATACTTCACATCACAGCCTGCAAGATCACACCGACCATCTGTACTCTAACGCCCTTCTTTTATAATATGTCTCCACGCTTGATAATATCTATCAGTCATAGTCATCCGTCAATACTTCACATCACAGCCTTAAATACAACATCGGCCATCTCTACTCTAACACCCCTCTTTGAAAATATGTCTCATCCATGGCCATCCATCAATACTTCACATCACAGCCTGCAAGGTTGCTAGGTAACGTCGCGTCACCCAGTTCGTATAGCTAATTTTGTGAGGCAGATTTGCAGATGATCCGCAGCCAAAAGACACATTTATGTCAAAAAGAAAGAGGTGCCGGGCTGAGTGGCTCAGTCGGTTGAGGCGCTGGCCTTCTGACCGCAACTAGTCCGGTGGTATATGAAGGTGCTCAAATACGTCAGCCTCGTGTCGGAAGATTTACTGGCGAGTAACAGAACTCTTGCGGGACAAACTTCCGGCACATCGGCGTTTCCGAAAACCGTGAAATTGGTTAGTAGAACATAAAGCCCGTAACATTACTGTTATTATTATTATTATTATTATTATTATTATTATTATTATTATTATTATTATTATTATTATTATTTAAGAAAGAAAGAGAAATATGCATTTAAGTCGCAAGGTCATTGTATTTAATCAGCTAATATTTCCGAGCAACGTAGCTACTTTTAATCAAAATGATTATTAAGTTAAGTGATCATTCATTCAAGGTTTATTAAAAAATTGTCTGGTCTCTTGTTTGATACTCCTCTACATGTCATCATCTCCGATCTTATCTTTCCATTTTACCCTCACTGTACTTATCTTCACTTCAGTCTTAACGTATGCAATAACGCTACTTGCTAAATTCTAAAACAACACACTCCTATCATATACTCTACCTGGGTGAAACGTGTTATACTCGCAGCTACTGTGCTATCCATCTCCATGGTAACCACTTCCACCGAGGATCTCATCTCACGTTGCGTCATCACTGTGAGAGACGCATTTTAATTAATTTTCCTCGAAGTAGATTCTGATATTTGCTCACAAATTAGATTGAAATTAAAATGCATTCAATTTGTTTCTCGGAGTATATTTCAACCTCTGTTCCCTTTACATTAGACGAAAATAGACTTGAAACTGTAAGCAAGTCTAGGATGGTATAAAAGATCAGAAATTTGATTACTGTAAATGATTCTTTAGTGGTAAAACTACTATATGTTAGCCGCCAAGAGATCAAGCTCAAGAAAATAATAATAAGCCGACTTCCGAAAATCCAGATCTTGCATACAACAGATCCAGAATCTAAAAATGACTATCGCTTACCTGAAACTCAGAGCTATACCATTTGTCATCACTTTTGTAGATTTCCAGAAGCATTATATGCGGCAGAATGGTTAAAACTTCGTACACGTAGCCTGCTTGAAAAACTGGCAATTAAGGAAGGGAGGATTATCCGAAAAATTCTTGGTCCCGTCCCCAAAGATGGCATTTGCAGATTTTGGAGAAACATTGAAATATACACTCACACCGAAAAGATATCAAGCGTATTCCGTAAAAGGATAACTTTTTATGATCGCCTCTTGAGATTGCCAGCTGAAAGAATCTGCAAACGTTTACTATCCTACTTCAGAAGTCTCAAAACGAATCCTCCTTGTTGGTGCAGATGGATAGGTATATTTTAAAGTATGGAATCAAAGAAACAGACATTCAACTCTGAGTACCACTCAAACACAAACTTAGGTTAATCAAGAAAAAGTCCCAAATCGACTGAAGCATGTCCATTCTGATGCATGGAAGAAAACACACTCGTAAACGATGAAAAGCTGGTGGGCCCGCAAGAAGAAAAACAGTGCCCTCGAGAGGCTCATCCGGGAATGGAGACATGTTCTTCAGTCGACTTGAGACTTCTTCTTGATGAACCTGCCTAAGTCTGTCTTTGATTGGTACTCGGAGTTGAATGAGAGTTTCTGTGATTCCATACTTTAAAACAGGGCCTCTCAAACGCCCAAAATCTCATGCGTGCAAACTGAGGCGCAGAGTTCCTGTGCACAGTGCATCGGTCCCACTCGGCTCGGCTCGGCTCAACTCGGCTCGAATTTGGAGCAAGTGAGGAAAAGGAAGACAGGGGGAGCGAGCGAGACAGGCGTGGGCAAAGAGAGAGACAGCGCTATTGCTCCAAATCGAGGAGTGGGGGTCTGCACTCTGGTCAACCAAGCGAAGTCGTCTTTTGCACCGTGCACAGTGCATGCATCCTGAAAGGCACTGCTTTAAAAGATCATTACCATCTCCATCAACAAGGGGAAATCGTTTTGAGACTTTGGATGTTAGAAATGAAGTGGGTTTTGGTATAGGAGATTTTGAGGCCAATCTTATCTGGGCATTCATGCCGGTAATTGATTAGTTGAAGAGCTAGTTCTTGAGATAAAATAAGGAGAGCTAGGTCATCTGCGAAAGCAAGGAAATCAACATTGATACCATTACGAGTTCGTCACATTTGAACTCCATTAGTGGCCCTAACGGTGAAGACATCGGATCGCCGCAAGATTGATGCTCTAGAAATGTGGTGCTATAGGAGATTGCTGCGAATACCATGGACAGCACACCGTACTAATGCATCGATCCTGCAACAGCTCGGCATCAGAACAAGACTGTCGACCCTTATCAACCAAAAACAACTCGGATATTTTGCTCGTATTGCCAGAAGACGGGAGGCAATGGAAATACTAATCATAGAGGGAAAAGTCGAAGACCGAAGACCTGGAGGACGTGCGCCGTTACGATGGATAGACCAGGTCAAGAGCTTGACCAGGATGAGTTTACAGCAAGAAAGTCACCCTGCCCAAAGCAGAGACTCCTGGAGGAAGATCACCAAAAGCATTGTCGCGTGATGTCACTACACCCTTACGAAGGGTTGGACTAAAAGGGAATTATAATAATCCGAACTAGTTGCTACGCGGTTAGTTTGACGTATCTGTCAGCTTGTATTCGGAAGATGGTGGGTTCGAACCGCATTGTTGGCAGCCCTGAAGATGGTTTCCTGTGGTTTCCAATTTTCACACTAGGTAATGGCCACTTCCTTCCCATTCCTAGTCCTTTCCTATCCCATCGTCGCTGAAAGAACTACCTGTACCGGTGCGACGTAAAAGTCACTTGCAAAAAACACCTAGAGGGAGATGACACAGAGACCAAATGTCTTCTAATTCTAACTCTCTTTTTTTCTTGTTAACATTAATATGAAGTCGTAATGCTACATCCATGAACAATAGAAATTCCCTGTTGCCCCCCTTAGGGTAGATGCAATTAATTCTCCCGTGTTACCACTGATATACATTGCCGCTGGGGTGCTCCGCGCTGTACGCGTACAGAGTTGACATAATATCCACGGGCTATGGAAGATGATTGGTGATTATCATTGTTGTAACCAAAGTTGAAATTTACAGAACACAACTTTTATTGCTTCACTTTATGATATTTACACAAATAACTGAAATTTATTTTGAAGCAAAAAGGAATATTGAATCTTGAGAAAAGTCTGTCTTTATACAATATGTACAGGTTTGCAGTCTTTATATACACTTCTATCTTGAAAAGATAGTCTTTGTGAATTGACACGTTGATAGTCGAGAACTATCTGGCACACTAACATGAATGTCTTTGAGAGTCCTTGTTTGTTGAAGTGCCTGAATTCCTAAAAAGCAAGTTCAATTGATTGAAGAAATTCCACCTAGCGAAACTAAGGGATCTTGCATAAATTAGGGAATGAAAATGGCTTGTAAAAGAATTACGGAACATAGGCAGCGGAAATAGGTAAGGGAACGGTGACCAGAGGTGAAACCTCGTACTGCCCGAAATTCAGTCCACCTGGTCGAAGCACATTTTCAAGAGGAGTAGCCTCCGTGCTCGACGTAGGGTGTATTCTGGAGCTGGACACCGGGGCAAGTGGGCAATTGAGCAGGCAGGGAGCTCCTATTTATAGTACACTCGATGGTCAGGCACGCGCACTGAGGGCTGCGCGTCGAAGCTAGCAGAATGATACACAGGCGCGCGTGCTGCTGGCTGGTGGAGCGAGAAGAGAGCGCCGGACATACAACACCCTCCCCTCCTAAATACGCCGGTACGGCGTGAAACGGCGGCGGCGCTGGCGGCGATTGCGATGCTGGGGCGGAGCTGCTGATGACTCTGTTGTATTGTCCGGAGCTGGAACTGGGCGGAGTGGCGCTGTCTCGTCCTGAAAGGAACCCATTGTTATTAAATGATCTAAAGCGCGTTCAGCAATAGATTTATCAGGTTTAGCAATAGCATCAATAGCTGGACAGGGGCGGTAGCGCAGACGTATCTGATCTTGATGGCGGCAGATACGTTTCTCCGTAGTCTGGATCTCGTATAGACGATGACCCAAAGATCTGCAGATGACTCCAGGTATCCAGAGTGGGTTGGATTTGAATGTCCTGGTGTAGACCTTGTCGTTGAGGGAGAACTTCGTTGGTGATGTCTTATGCTGGGCCGGGAGAGGCTGTAACAGAGAAAGTAAAGTTCTGTGAGGTCGTCCATGGAGCTTCTGTGCAGGAGTGATATTATCAGCGCCGGGTAGAGTTCTGTAGTTGTTTAAGAGTTGGAGCAAGGCTTGGTCTTTAGTTAAGCCTGAAGAGACAGCTTTCTTCATACTTCTTTTAAATGTTTGTACGAAGCGTTCAGCTTCACCATTAGATTGAGGGTGAAAAGGTGGTGCTAGAATATGACGAATGCCATTATGTGTACAAAAGTTCTGAAAAGCAGTAGCTGTAAATTGAGGTCCGTTGTCTGAAATGAGTACCTGCGGTAAACCTTCTGTAGTAAAGATTTTCTGGAGAGCACGAATGATAGCTTCGGTTGTAGTAGTCGAATGCATATCCACGACATATGGAAAGTTGGACAGTGAATCGATGACTATTAACCACATGGAATTGAGGAAAGGACCTGCGAAATCGATGTGAACTCGTTCCCATGGAGTAGTAGCAGGAGGCCATGAAGCAAGATCAGAAGACGGGGCGTTCTGATTCGTTTGACATTGCTCACAATGACGTATTAGCTTTTCGATGGCGGCATCAATACCTGGCCAGTAGCAGTGTTGACGGGCGAGTTGCTTAGTTCTGGAGATACCCCAATGGCTTTGGTGTAATAATTCGAGAACTTGTTTCTGTAGGCTCAGTGGGATAACCACTCGGAAGATGGTGCCTGCTTCAAGTAATACAACTCCGGCACGAGTCGTGAGACGATGCTGCATACGATGATAAGGTGCCAGATGGGCAGGAAGTGTGCTCTGAAGAGGCCAACCGTTGCGGATGTAAGTACGTACAGTAGCAAGTGTACTGTCCTTATCCGTAGCTTTAGCGATGCAGGTAGCATCAATAGGAAAACTGGATACAGTATCTTCAAGTTCTATGTCCAACTGAAGACATTCAGATTCTTGAGAATCGAAGGCAGTATCAGGACCAACGGGTAAGCGGGAGAGGGCATCAGCATTACAATGCTGGGATGTGGCTCGATATACAATCTGATAGGAATAATCAGAAAGGAACATGGACCATCTTTGAAGCTTTCTGAGGGAATTCTCTGGGATCTTATTACCAGGATGGAATAAGTGTACGAGAGGCTTATGATCGGTAATGATCAGGAAATGGTTGCCATAGAGATATTCATTGAAACGGCGAATACCAAAGATGATGGCTAAAGCTTCTTTCTCTATCTGGGAGTATCGACGTTGATGGTCATTAAGTGTTTTCGAAGCGAAGGCGATGGGGCGTTCTTGTCCATGACGATCCTTCTGGGAGAGAACGGCACCGATACCGTAGTCTGAAGCGTCAGTAGCTAGCGTGATGATCTTGTCGGGCTGAAAATGAGTGAGTTGTATAGCTTGAATTAAGGCGTTGTTGATTGTTTTCCATGCCTGTTGGCATTGCGGAGTCCACTGAAACTTAACACCTTTTTTACGTAGAGCGTTTAATGGAGCTGCCACTGTAGCGAAGCGTGGAATGAACTTATTATAATAGTTCGCTTTGCCTATGAAGGACTGAAGCTGCTTGAGGTTCTGAGGTGCTGGCATGTTTACTATCGCTGAGACATTCTGTGTACTAGGACGAATTCCATTCTTATCAAGTATATGTCCTAGGTAGTGAACTTGAGGCTGAAAGAAGGTACATTTAGCGAGATTCGCTCGTAAGCCATTGTCTTTCAATTTCTGGAGAAGGAGGCGTAGATTGGTTAGATGTTCCTGATGATCTTTTCCAGTAACAATAATATCATCCAGGTAGTTAGCACAACCGGGAATGGAGGCGGTGAGTTGAGCCAAATAGCGCTGAAAAATAGCCGCTGAGGATGAAACACCGAATGGGAGCCGCTGGAGCTGGAGCAGTCCGAGAGGAGTGTTAAGTGTGAGAAATTTCTTAGATTCTTCGTCTAAAAGTAGCTGGAGATATGCTTCTTTAAGATCAACTCGAGAGAAGAATTGTCCACCAGAGAGACGACGGAATAAGTCTTCTGGACGTGGAATAGGAAAGATATCTGTGTCGAGTTGTGCGTTGACTGTAGATCGAAAATCGCCACAAAGTCGAACATTACCATCAGGTTTCTTGATTACCACGAGCGGAGTAGCCCATTGACTAGAAGTAACTGGTACAACAATTCCAGTTTGTATCCATCTTTCTAATTCTTTCGTGACCTGGTCTTGAAGTGCTAGGGGTACTGGACGAGCTTTGAAGAAGCGAGGCTTAGCTCCGGATTTCAGCTGTATGTGAGCTGTATAGTCTTTGGCTGTTCCGAGTTGAGAGTCGAAGACTTCAGGAAACTGCGCTAGGAGAGCGGTAACGTCAGAAGTAGGATGCAATGTAGATACGACGTTAATGTTGTCATGTATCTGGAAACCAAATAAGTTAAATAGATCCATGCCCATAATGTTTGATGCAGTGTAGTTGTTAACTACGAGAAGAGGAATGGCCTTCTGAATTCCTTTATAACTTGCCTGAAGTTTGATTTGACCTTTGATGTCAATTTTCTTCTTGTTAAATGTCACGAGCTGGATGTCAGCTGGAGAGCATGAAGGTGCACCTAAGTCGTGGTAGGTAGTCAGGTTAATAATAGAGACAGGTGATCCAGTATCTAAGTGAAAATCGACAGATCGAGCAGAGAATGAGAGAGGAATGATGATTTTGTGAGAATCCTTTGTGGGAAGAATAAGATTGATCTGATCAACTTCCATGTCTTGGCGGGGCTGTATATGTTTCCGGCGTGCTGCAGTAGTCTTAGCAGGGCGGAGCGAACTTTGACAGACAGTCTTAATGTGTCCAAGTTTATTACATCGTTCACAAGTAGCTTTGAAAAAACGACAGTCACGACGTTCATGATGCTTGAAACAACCTCGGCAGGAAGGCAGGAGTTTCGAGGTGCTTTTAGAATTGGGCTTCCGTGTAGCATGACGAGAGGGAACCTGGCGAGAATGCTTGGAGGAGAGCGCCTTATCCGTACGGTTCACTGTAGCAGAGGACTTGCGGGCCTGAGGCGAGACTTGTGCAACTTCGTGTGGAGAAGCTATGGCTGCGGCAGTCTTGGTAGTAAGCTCATAAACCGTAGCAATACGCTGGACGTCTTCTAAAGAAGGGTTACTCTGCTTGACAGCGTCAAAACGTATTTTGTCTTCAGGAGTATGTAAAATTATCATGTCCCGAATGAGAGAATCAGTGTAGGATGAACCACAACCGTCCTTGGAGCAGATGAACTGGCAGGGTTTAGCTAGACCACGCAATTCAGTTATCCATTCAGTATGTGTCTGATGGGGTTGCTTTCTGCACTGAAAAAATTTATAGCGAGCAGCCACTATGTGAGGAGCTTTGGCATAGTGTTCTGTGAGACGGGCCAAGAGCTGCGTGAAAGGTACCTCAGATAAGTGTTCTTCCGGACTTAATTTACGTAGTAATTCACACGTAGCATTGCCAACCGAACTAAGAAATAGTGCGCGGCGGCGTTGATCATCTGTGACAGAATGGCAGATGAAATGCTGTTGTAAACGGGCTAAATAAACTGACCATTCTTCCTTAGCTGGATCAAAAGCAGAGAACGGAGGAATAGCTGATGGCTGTGTAGAGACAGAAATAGCTTGAATAGCCTGAATTAATGCTGCCTGTTGTTGCTGCATAAACTGTTGTTGTTGCTGCTGTAAGGCTTGGAAGACCGTAGCGAGTTGTTCCGCAGTAGCCATTGCGAGATGCGTGCAAGAAAGAGTAAGGTAAGCTGTGTGTCAGAACTGGTTGGAGTGTCGTTGTTGTTTAGCACGTCGCCGTAGAGTTGACAACTGGGCCTGTTGAATTGTAGTGTCGTGTTTACCTCGTTGCTATAGAGTTGGCGATTGGGGCTGATGACGTGTAGTTTGTTGCCTTTGTACCTCGTCGCCATAGAGTTGTGTTGTAACCAAAGTTGAAATTTACAGAACACAACTTTTATTGCTTCACTTTATGATATTTACACAAATAACTGAAATTTATTTTGAAGCAAAAAGGAATATTGAATCTTGAGAAAAGTCTGTCTTTATACAATATGTACAGGTTTGCAGTCTTTATATACACTTCTATCTTGAAAAGATAGTCTTTGTGAATTGACACGTTGATAGTCGAGAACT
Organism: Anabrus simplex; assembly: GCF_040414725.1. Taxonomy (NCBI): domain Eukaryota; kingdom Metazoa; phylum Arthropoda; class Insecta; order Orthoptera; family Tettigoniidae; genus Anabrus; species Anabrus simplex. The sequence goes on along the minus strand of NC_090279.1, from coordinate 167,682,837 downwards.
ATCTGGCACACTAACATGAATGTCTTTGAGAGTCCTTGTTTGTTGAAGTGCCTGAATTCCTAAAAAGCAAGTTCAATTGATTGAAGAAATTCCACCTAGCGAAACTAAGGGATCTTGCATAAATTAGGGAATGAAAATGGCTTGTAAAAGAATTACGGAACATAGGCAGCGGAAATAGGTAAGGGAACGGTGACCAGAGGTGAAACCTCGTACTGCCCGAAATTCAGTCCACCTGGTCGAAGCACATTTTCAAGAGGAGTAGCCTCCGTGCTCGACGTAGGGTGTATTCTGGAGCTGGACACCGGGGCAAGTGGGCAATTGAGCAGGCAGGGAGCTCCTATTTATAGTACACTCGATGGTCAGGCACGCGCACTGAGGGCTGCGCGTCGAAGCTAGCAGAATGATACACAGGCGCGCGTGCTGCTGGCTGGTGGAGCGAGAAGAGAGCGCCGGACATACAACAATCATGTTTGAAATAGGCGACAGTGGAACAGACTAGAGTACAAACCTCTAGCCGTCATCGTATACTAAAGGCTAAGCCTTGACGCTGCAATCGTTCTCCTCTTAATCCTGCTGTTCTTTTTATTTCCGATCAAGTTTCTCACATCTTCGAAGTATGTCCTTCGTGGTCTTCCTCTTGTTACTTCCTTTTCCAGCATTTTTCCTTCAAATGCGTTTACTAGAAAGTCATTATGTCTCAGGATATGATCCACAAGTTTTATCTTCATTCTTTCCATATACTTTATCAGTATCCGTTGTTCATTGATTTCCTTTACAACATCTCGATTCGTCTTATTTTCGAGTCCAACATGTCCTCGTCTTCTCCTCTAAATCTCCATTTTAGTTCCTTCTATTGAATCACTTTCCTCTTTTTCCAATAGTCCAGCTGTCACAACCGTAAAGTAGTACACTCCAGACAAAGAATTTTACAAAATGATTGGTGATTATCATGTTTGAAATAGGCGACAGTGGAACAGACTAGAGTACAAACCTCTAGCCGTCATCGTATACTAAAGGCTAAGCCTTGACGCTGCAATCATTCTCCTCTTAATCCTGCTGTTCTGTACGCTTACAGAGTTGACATAATATCCACGGGCTATGGAAGATGATTGGTGATTATCATGTTTGAAATAGGCGACAACGGATACTGATAAAGTATATGGAAAGAATGAAGATAAAACTTGTGGATCATATCCTGAGACATAATGACTTTCTAGTAAACGCATTTGTTAAATGACTTCCTTTATTTTGAAAGACCTGTTTAGCAAGAGCTATTCTTCTCTTGATTTCCTCAGTGTATCTGTTTTCTTCAATGATAATGCACCCTAAGTAACAGAAATGTTGCACTTGTTCTATTTTAGAAATTCCTATTCTTATATTTGTATTAACTTTTTTGCTCAAAACAAAAATTTTGGTTTTCTTACTATTGATTTGAAGTTTGTAATGTTTCAATATATCACACAGAACAGTCAACAATCTATTTAATTCCTTCTCAGAGTCTGCTACTATGGAAATGTCATCAACAAATCTAATACTGTGGATTCTTTTCCCATTTATCTTTATTCCTTTAGTCGTACGTCATATGAAAATGACATGATGATAATGACAATGATGATGCTAATGATAATATTAATAAAATAATCCTATGCAGCAGCCAGTTTTTTCAGTACAGAGAAAATCTCCAAGATCATAACATTTTGCGAGCTGCAGAATTGCATATAGTTAGCCCTTAACATGATGATAGAACAATTTTACGGGGCCTAAAGGAGGAGGGGGGGGGGGAGGTAAAAGTTTACGAAAGTATTGGAGTGCACAAAAAGAGTCGTTTCCATTATTACAAATAGTATTTTTGACGGGAAGTTTTCAGAACTCTTTACTGATAGGTTGGATTCCTGTACACACCCCCAATTTTAATTGGTCAGATAAAATATTTACAAGTATCTGATAGGTTGATTACTATTGAAGTAGGAACCAGCTGAAGGTTTGACGTTCCAACACCTGTTTGAGTGTGTCCTACAGCAGCCGGGCAGTACATCCGAGGAACACGTAGGGGAAGAGTTTCATGTGGGTGTCCGCATACATCTGACCATAGAGTGTGTAGTGACAGTTAACCTAGATTCTAGTAATGATACTGTTATTTGCCTTAGGTCCCACTAACTACCTTTACGGTTTTCCGAGGAGCCGTAAGGAGTTCTTTTACGTGCCATTAACGTATTTGAGCACCTTCAAATACCACCGGACTAAGCCAGGATCGAACCTGCAAAGTTGGGATCAGGGGCCCAGCGCCTGAATCATCTGAGCCACTCAGCACGGATATCCTGGATTCTACCTACGCGTCTTTGCCTGTAAATCTTCATTACTGCAGTTTTCAGGGCTTCATTTTTAGATTAAACACCATACATTGACGTCTTCATATCAATCCTAGTTCTTCTGCATACAATACTACTCAGTTCTACTCCGCAGGTGAATCAGAAGGGTGTACTTCAGCACTCATTGAGAGGCTATCTTGACAGATCTTCACTCTCTATGTGGTGATGGTGGTGATTATTGTTTTAAGAGGATGTAGGCGTACAACTAGGCGACCATCCCCTACATAACATTGATCTGAAAGAATAAATCGAAGGGATCCGACACTTCGAAGGAATGAAGATATCGGCCAAACGAAGATAAGGGCGACGAAGCGTGTGAAAATGTAAAACTTGCTAGGCGTCGAATGCTCTAATAGCATCGGCGTCGGAAAAGAACAAGAGTTGACCAAGACTGGTCGCATAGGATAGATGAAAGTGAGGCACATTTAATACGCGTGAGGTCGCGCCCGCGGCAGTTTGCCGCACTTTTTCAATATTTGTTAATAATTCCGTTGCTAGCCGCTGTAGGGCTTAGGGCGCTTGTTTCGTCCCTCCCCTCCCTCTCTCCCACCTGACGTTGATTATCGTCAGTGTATTGCCTGCTGCGTTCTGGAGTAGTTTAAGTTTTCTTCCCCTCTTGCATCTGCCGCGGCAAATTGCCTTCGAGCGACCCCTCACGTAGTGCATACTTACATGACTGCATTTCCTAGAAAGTTTCTTAAGTAAACTTCTCGAGTTTTGTGGTGGCTTTCATTGAAGTGTGGTGCTGTAGTTTTATCTTGAAATTTGACCAAATCATTAATTGAAATGTACAAGTGCGAACGTTGAGGCAATTTGCTCACGCGCGACCTCTCGCGCTCTTTAAAAACCCTCGTAATTTTACCAGATTTTGCGAAAAAGTTCATGTTTTATTATATTGAGAAAATATTTTTACTGGGTAATTATATTAGAACTAGTTGAAAGTCAGTTAAATAGGGTACATACTGTATTTATATTTTTAACAGAGCATCCATTGCAAAAGGAAAATAGCAGCTCATTAAAACATTAAGCGTGAGCAATTTGCCTTCGTGCGCGTGTTAAGTGGGAACAGTTAATGGCTCCGTGGTCGGTAACCTACGCTCCCAAGTTGAGAGCTCCTGGGGTTACTTTTAGTTACCTCTTACGACAGGCAGGGGATACCGTGGGCGTTATTCTACTGTCCCTACGAACAGGGGGTTTGTTCTCTATGTTAGAGGTGTATGATATGGTGAAACTCGGATTAATATGTGAGTGTGACCATTAAATGTGTTGAATACATTTCACAAGGCTTTAGCACTAGATATATTATTTAATGTACGTGCTGATTCATGTGTTCGTTTGTTACAGGAGGCCATGAAGCTGAGCGTGTCCGCGTACCGCGCCCAAGCGTCAGCTCACCAGAAGATTCTCAACAACAGTTACCAACTGCTGCTCAACTATGGCGCAACCAGCACCTCGCAGGCCCAGCCGCTCGTCCAAACCAGGTCCATCCCCATGGTCAAGGTAGGAGAAGACGCATTGTTTTGTACTTTGAGTGTTCGTTTATTTTTAATGACATTTTGTCGAACCAGTTCGTTCCTCTACGACAGGCTAATTTACAGTTCTGTGAGCATGAGAAAGAGCTGCTACGAGCGCTAGTCCAGAACGTCATCAGATAGCGCAAGCCTGGAGGGGTGAACCCTTCCATAACTACGGTACCCCATTGCATACGTATATACATTCCTCCATATAAGGACATACATAAGTAAATTAAACGCGGCGCTTGTATAAAATCCACAGTTCTTCAGGGAAGCAACTCAATTTTGTAAACATCCGAGCGATATGAGCTAAGAATTTTAGGTAATTAACATATAATAAAGGATGAGAATATGTTCGTTAGTTATTCCTAAAAATTACAATCATTTTATTAATCACCATTATCCGGTCGATTAGATTAGCAGTTTGCCTTTTTCTACCACTACGAGCGCTAATGTTAGTCAATGCAGAGTTTCAATTAAGCCCTTATAACTACATTCGGTTTGGATATTTTTTAAAAAAAGTCAAAGAACGCCTGAGAGTATTGAACCAAGGAACACATTACAGAAAGAATTATGTAAATAAGATAATTTGACTAGGAATCAAAGAGAAAACGATCAAAGAAACAGGCGATTTTAGATTGTACTTCCGGGACAGCATTTAGGCCGGAAGTGATTTTCGAAATCCAAGAATCTCAATTTGAATTCTTTCCCGGCCGTCCAGTCCTTTAATTTTCGGAAAATTGAGGAAAATGCTTACATTTATGTCTTTCGTAGTATAGGAACCCCTACTTTTTCTGCTAAGAAATGTTTTCGCTATTGAAGTGTGCGAAATGACATTCTTTATAATCACTGTGTGCCATGAAAGTACTTGTTTTGAAGGTTGCCATAAGCAATGAAGTACAAAATAAAAGTCAATTTATAGGGGCTTAAGGGGACGTACGACTGAAATTTCAAACTTCTACAGTTTTCAAGCGATTGTTTGAAATTTCTGTTACATACATACACCCTTACTAGAAAGCCGTGTACTAAATTTCATTCAAATAGATCATTTGGTTTCGAAGTTATTCTTCTTTTTTATGAAATTGTTGACGCACAATATAAAACGCACCTTGTGACACCATTTTGTGAGAAATGAAACCAAATTTAGTAAAAAATGTACCTTGTGGATATACAAATAATATTTGCAAAACATTTTATAAATATGTAAAGATTATTGCAGTCAATAGATTTGTTAATACTTAAATTTTGAATTTTATAATTTTGAAGGGCATGGCCGTAGTTAAACGTGAGAGATAAAGTTGTTATACACTCGGGATATACAAAAAATCAATACCAAGTGTTAATCCTGACATATAACACAGCTTGTAAATAAATTTTGTACAGGTTATGAGGTAAACTCTGTCACGAGGAGCATTTTGGACAGAGCAACAACTACTAAAATATGAAACTGATAAAACAACCCTTAAAAAAGAGACAAACATATCCTCACCTCAGAACTGTCCTGTTATGGTTGTTATTAGCATTACCGATGTCGGATTGGATACTACCTTGTTATTTTCTGGTGCAATATGGATTGGGATATTTTGTTATGCGAAAAGAAAAAATGATATTCTTCGCCAAAATCCGTCAAATTTCGGTCATAACTCCGCTTAACACGCTCAACTCTCCTATGAACAGCTATGCAGTGGAATAAAGCCGAGTACCATGCGCTACTATATCGCTTCTCTAGTAAATCGTCATGTTGTTATAAAAGAAATTAAATGAAATAGGCTACGATAAAAGTAGCATCTCTTCAAGCACACTGACAATTTACTGTGTCAATCTTTATGCCACAGCATATGTTGCTGTATGTTTCAGCCATGGTAGACCAAAACAGGTAACAGGAGCCTGTCATTGGTAGACATGCTCAGTCCTGAGTCAGCAACGTGGGGAAGTACACGCCGATTGTGAGGAAAGGACTTGCGCCCGCATGTACAGATATTTCGAATACGGGCACTGCGCTTACGGCGGGCAAGGTTTGACACCCGTGCTCTACAGTGTCGGATTGCTCCCTCCTTCTCTCGTCTATTTCATGATCAGTGTGTGTATAGATAGATAGCATCATGAATAGAAATTCTTCCTCAGTATTTTTCCCTTGGCATTTATCGTCATGAATGTTGTAAATTATGAGAAATAAGTGTCGAAGACGACAGTAAGTAGGAATGTCTCGGGAATGATATCAGCGGATTGTCAATTGCAAATACTTATTGACTTGCCTACATAAGTAGAGTGGAAAATGACTGTAGGTGCGCAATGACACCTCACAGCAATATACTCCAGTGCGCATGCCCAGCCAGCGCGACGTTTTCCAAATATAGCGGAGAATCATACACTCCGCGACGCAGGTAAAGTAACGAACAGAAGGAATGTAGCCTACGGAGCTGTGCGTTGCCAGTCACATTGTCTACAAAGGAAGCTACCTTTCTGTTCGCATAGCGGGCATCGCGTACGTAGAGCTCTGTGTGGCCGCATCTTGAGGCAGGGAAACAGAAAGTAATCTGCAGGTTCGAGATACGCCGAGTACGGTGGATGCTCGAGAACAGTAACGTACTGCTTATCCAAGAACTTTTTTGAACATATCTCAGTGACCCACTTTCCCATCTCTCAGCTTTCAGGGTGGACCGTCGCGGTGACCCCCTGGCGTTACTCCAGCTGATGTATACTGTACCTGCACCTGGAAAGCCAGTGACCGAATAATATTCATAATTTTCTTAAAATAAGTGATTACAAGTAGTCCCTAGCAAATTATTTGTCATTGTGTCACTCAGAAATAGATACCGTTAATTAAAATTACGAGATGTATGCGTAAGTTTTTTGCGGTTTTGTGGTAAAAACACGTAATTTTTAAGAAAAATTCATATTTGTTTATTAAAAATATTGACCATCGGCTTGTATACACTTCACCCATATTTCAGGTAAGTTATGAATATCAATCTAGAAAAACTGCTCGTCTTTTACGGCAAAGCATTCGTCGAGCCATTTTCCAACTTCCTCGAAATTGCTGAAGTGTTGTTCTGCGAGCGTGTGACCCATTGATGCGAAGAGGTGATAGTTAGGTGGCGCCAGGTCGGGCAAGTACGGCGGGTGCGGAAGGATATTCCATCCAAGCGATTTCAAGGTGCCTTTCACTAGTTTTGCTGAGTAACAAACTTACTTTGCCATGTCATCTGGCCCATTCCGGTCGTCTTTCGATCAATTCATGATTTAAATTAATCATTTGTTGGCGTTAGTGTTGTGCATTAAAGGTTTCGCCGAGCTTCAAGCGTTCATAATACACAATACCGCTCTGGTTCCACCAGACACAAAAGCATGGCCTTTCGCATTGAAATCACCACATTTAAATTGTCAAAACCATATCTCACATATTCTAATCGATGGAGCGTGCTCACCATATATTTCTACCATCAAACGATGACTTTCCACAGCCTCCTTTTTCCTTTTGCTTGAACAAGAAAAACAATGCATGCCGCAAATGTTCTTTTTCAGGTACCAACGTCGACATGATCACTGAACGATACAACACAGACGCTAGTGTTTGGTGGACTGACCTTGTGTGTGTTGGTAGGTTAACGTCAGACGAACAAACTGACATATGCGTCAAATTCATACGCTGCGTACTGTTCGCTGGCGCCATCTCTTAGTGAAACAGAAAAATATTTATGCATATACCTGGTGATTACTAGAGCCCGGATTTTTATGCATTAATAGATTAGTATGCAAACTTACTGAAGCGAGTAGCAAGTATAGTCTACCTTCACAACGATTATGCTATGGGGTTTGCATAAACATTAGGGGTACGGCCCATCAGAACCTCTATAATTTGGAAGAGCGGGTGACCGACACCTCCTACTAAACAAATTAGTTTGCAATCTAACCTGTTACTGCATAAAAATCCGGGCTTTAGTGATTACCCCCTCCCCAGTTTCAGATTATTCGAAACTGGGAGATGGAAATATTCTATTTTATTCACTTGATCTCGCAGAGCCACCGTACAATGCGCAATTTCTGATGCATGCACTCGCGATTTCTCTGTCCCGCCCATCACTGGAAGCTCTACGGGAGGGCAGGCTCATAACTAGAGTTCGAATCTTTTAGGCAGTAATAGGTTAGAATGGAATCTTTCTGAAGCAATTTATAAGTATACTGCAGCTCGCGGAACGGTTCTGCTGTGTGATTTGCATAAACAATTGGGGGTACACATATTACAGCTCGTAGAATGTACTTCATTTTTCGAAGTGTCGGATCCCTTCCTTGCTTGCCTCTATGACCCCTTGTGGGTGGGGGACGCATATGTTAAATATACCCACGGTACCCTCCGCCTGTCGTAAGAGGCACCTAAAAGAGGCAACCAAGGGATGATCGAATTAGAACCATGAGACTACTTGTGATTGATACCATCATGCGAGGAATATCATGCGCCGACTTACTTGTGAGTAGTAGCACTATGTAAGGTACACAATAGGTTTGTGATTGGTAGCAACGTGGGTGGATTACTATGGATTAACAGTACCCGTGACTAGTACCACTATACACGGAGCACCATGGGCTTACGTCGCCTGTGATTAGTACCATTGTAGCTGCCTCTGTGGATCAGCGGTAGAGTGTCGGCCTCCGGATCCCAAGATAGCGGGTTCAAACCCGGCAGAGATAGTCGGATTTTTGAAGGGCGGAAAAAAGTCCATTCGACACTCCATGTCGTAAGATGTCGGCATGTAAAAGATCTCTTGTGACACATTTCATGTTTACCCGACAAAATTCATTAAGTCTCAGCCATAGACGCCCAAGAGAGTTTCGGTTTACTCGGTATACCATCTAGTGGGGGCCTAGAGTAAAACGGAACGTCGAAATTGACGAGCAGACAGCCAGATGGCGTCAAATTGAAATGTCTGCACACGGTAGCTGAGGCCATACGATTATTATTTTTTTTTTAGTACCATTGTGAGAAACACAACGGCTCAGGGCGTTATTTGTGATTAGTACTCACTATGTGAGGAACACCACGGGTTTGCGTTGCCTATGAGTGGCGCCATTATGTGAAAAACGCCATAGGTCTGTGTTACCTGTGCGTAGTATATTACCTATGAGTAGCACATCAATGTGTGGAACACCGTGAGTCGAGTCTGCGTTACTGTAATTAGTACCCCTACATGAGAAATACCACAGTTCTACTTTACTAGCGGTAAGTACCATTTTGAGTGGCCGTTGACATGGACAACAAGCATCATCAATTCAGGATTGTGCTTTAGAAGCAGTCCCTTGGTCAGTACATACGATTGTTTTAAATTATTTTCTGGGAAGGTGAGGCGTTGCGGGTTGCATCCAATGATTGTTTTAAGTACTTAATCATTGTTGTTGTCGTCGTTTTGAATTATAGTCAGTGGATCGATTTTGGAATTATTTTTTAACTTTCTATATTGTGAGGTGGATTCGCTTATTATTTTAAATTCATATTCATCCAGTCATTCTTCATCGTCTTGATTAAATTCTGGCCATTGAATGAATTTTGGAATTTTAAATTGCCATTACATTTCGTACCATTACGGGCCGATGACCTATACGTTTGACCCCTTTAAACATCAAGTACCGGGCGAGTTGGCCGTGCGCGTAGAGGCGCGTGGCTGTGAGCTTGTATCCGGGAGATAGTAGGTTCGAATCCCACTATCGGCAGCCCTGAAAATGTTTTTCCGTGGTTTCCCATTTTCACACTAGGCAAATGCTGGGGCTGTACCATAATTAAGGCCATGGCCGCTTCCTTCCAACTCCTAGGCCTTTCCTATCTCATCGTCGCCATAAGACCTATCTGTGTCGGTGCGACGTAAAGCCCCTAGCAAAAAACATCAAGCATCATCATCATCATCATCATCATCATCATTATCATCATGTTATTCTTGGTACATTACGGTCGAACGGGCGAGACGAAATTTTCCAGTAAGAAAATTAATTTGCATTCCGAGTTCAACTGAAAAAATCTTCTGCATCGCAAATAGACACAAAAAAAAACACGTAAATTCGAAGGTTGGTCGGAAAACACGTGATCCGGGTATATGAGTGTAAATTTGTAAAAAATAATTCGGTATCTCGTCCTTTGTAATTTTAGCAGCTGCTGAAGTTAGCCAATCAGATCGCTTCGATGGCGAATTCAAATGGGCTTGCGAGGCAGTGTTGCTAAATATGTACGTGGATTAAGACTGGCTTGAGAACCATGTGAAGAAATCAACATCTTATACCAGGGCCTCTCTAACGCCCGAAATCTGACGCGTGCAAACTGAGGCGCAGAGGTCCTGTGCACAGTGCACAGGTCCCACTCGGCTCGGCTCGGACCAGCGCGTCGTCCCGGGGCGACTCGGCTAAGCCCGGCTCAATTCGGCTCGGATTTGGAGCGGTACAGGGCAAGTGAAGAAGAGGTAGACAGGCGGAGCGATCGAGACAGGCGTGGGGAAAGAGAGAGACAGCGCTTTTGCTCCAAATCGAGCAGTGGGGTCTGCACTCTGGTCAACCAAGCGAAGTCGTCTTTTGCACCGTGCAAAGCGCAATGCACTTGTGCATGCACCCTGCGAGGCCTTGTCTTATACAAACCCATCGTTGATTTCATTTACTATGGCGCGATCCTTGTAGCTCGGAGGTCTGTGTTCAAATCCCTCCCCTGTACATTTTTCTTCGATTGGCGCTCTCAAGCAGGTCTTAAGAGGGGACGTCACTTAAATACACCAAATTATCGTTTTAAATTCTCATACTTCGTTGCTTAGACTTTAGATACTATATTACCGAAGTTTGGAAAGTGAATTAAATCTCTAAAAGCCAGTTTCATCAGCGTGGGTTAAATATACTCTAACCCTGGGTTTGTTAACTTAGGGTTAATATTTTAACTCACTCTTACGAGTCTCGAGTTTCACCAAGCTATTTTGGCAGAGCGTTAACTTACGCCGTATTAACCCTCGCCGCAAAACAACTGCCGTATCAATCAAGGAGGCAGTGACTAAAAATCAGAGGTTATGAACACACTTCTTGCCTGGTTCTTTTGTTTATTTCTTGCCCGGTATGTCGTTTTCTTCCTCAGTTCCTTGGTAGAGACAGTATTATTTTGTGATCGTGATAGAACTGATTGCAGTGATCGAAAAATGGAAGAAATTCAGAAGAGAAATAGCGACACATAATTTTACTGATTGATTTAGCCACCAAGTCGCAAAGCATTATAGAATGCAAGAAGACTAACCGTGTAAAATTAAAAGAAAAGGAAAACACATGGGAAAAACTAACAGGAGAATTTGATAGCGTTACCCTTTTAAGAATCATATCAAAGAAAGAATAACATCAGCAATAAAAGCAATTTCCAACACTCAACAACCACAAAATCTTTCAACAAAACATCAGTATGCAGATACAGTTGTCAAACACTAAGGCCTACAAGAACACATTCCAAATTCTTACAGAAAAATGCACCTATATCTGGAACGACTTTTATTCAACAGACGCCATAATGACGAATGATTGGAAACAGGCAAATTACGAGCTTCGGCGTAATAACGCGATATGCAACACATGGTTTTCATTATAAGTTCTGCCCAGAATAAGATATTTCATCACCCGAATGAAAACTGTGTGTGTAACTTGTGCAATGATCACTGTGAAAGATAATGCAAATATCTGCACTGAAAGACAAATACCAAGAACAAAACTACGACTGGAGTAATGTAATATTTTTTTTTTGTATTTTACACATTGTGCGCATTTTCGTTAATAATATTAATAATATTTTAACTGAAATTACTTGTGAAAACAATACATCGAAATATATTTTCTCCTTGTTGAAGATAATATTATGAGACTTAAATTCATTATATACTTCGGCAGTGAAGGCGTTTACTTCTCAGCAGAGGCAGCTAAGGAAACAAGAGGTAAATCCAAGATAAACAAAGAGCTAGAAGTACAATGAGAGTAGCGCTTCGGGCAGCATTTTACTTTACTTACTACGTACTCTATCTCACTTGCTCTGAATATTTAATTACTCGAACTCATATGTAAGCGGAAACAAAGTAACATAGAAAGATAATCAAACAGTTTGAAGGCAAATGTTAGTTGACGAATCATAAAAACATAGAAATGCTTATGAAGCGTGTTCTTCTGAAATCCAACTTGTCTGTTATCTAAGGGAAGCTAGAACTCTAAAAATCAAACACTTCATTATATCAAAATTTCTGACTAAACTTGTTAAAAAACTTCTTCTAAAACAGTCTTTCGATGCTTCTAAATTACACTTTTATATATATATAAATACGGTCTTCAAACAATTCTGTTTAAATCAATGAATTTTAAGAAGTAATTGTCAAGTAGATACAATAGGGGGCTTCTATCCCAGGGGCTGATGTGCAAGATGGCGGTTGCGCGCAACTACCTCTGATATTCTGTAGCAATAGGATGCCGTCAGCCATTTTGCTTGCCCTCCCTCGCACCTTAAACAGGTAGCGTAGGAGGATCCATCTTCAACTTTCAAAGATGGCCTAGATATCACTAAAGAGGTGTATTAGGGAAATGAGGAGTCAGGTAGTTCCCAGTTGATTTCCTCACCAAGGCAGAAGTTACTATTACATATTAGCCTGACAAGTCTAGATACAAAATGGGGCTTCTATCCCAGGGGCTATTGTACAAGATGGCGGTTGCGCGCAACTACCTCTCATATTCTGAAGCAATAGGATGACGTCACCCATTTCGCGTTGTCTCTACCGCAGCTAAAAGCACGTAGCCTAGAAGGCTCCATCTTCAAATGTCAAGGATGGCCTAGGTATCACTAAAGAGGTGCATTAGGCAAGTGAAGAGTGAGGTAGTTTCCAGTTGCTTTCCTCACCGAGCCAGAAGTTACTATTACATATCAGTCTGACACGTCTAGATACAAAAGGTGGCTTCTATCCCACGGGCTAATGTGCAAGATGGCGGTTGCGCGCAACTACCTCTGATATTCTGTAGCAATAGGATGCCGTCAGCCATTTTGCTTGCCCTCCCTCGCACCTTAAACAGGTAGCGTAGGAGGATCCATCTTCAACTTTCAAAGATGGCCTAGATATCACTAAAGAGGTGTATTAGGGAAATGAGGAGTCAGGTAGTTCCCAGTTGATTTCCTCACCAAGGCAGAAGTTACTATTACATATTGGCCTGACAAGTCTAGATACAAAATGGGGCTTCTATCCCAGGGGCTATTGTACAAGATGGCGGCCGCGCGCGACTACCTCTGATATTCTGAAGCAATAGGATGACGTCACACATTTCGTTTGCCCTCCCCCGCACCTTAAAATATGTAGTCTAGGAGGCTCCATCTTCAACTTTCAAAGATGGCCTAGGTATCACTAAAGAGGTGTGTTAGGGAAATGAGGAGTGGGATAGTTTCCCGTTGCTTTCCTCACCGAGCCAGAAGTTACTATTACATATCAGTCTGACAAGCCTACTTAGACTAACCGTCCCTATGAGCAACATTCTTACACCATTCATAACAGGGGCCGGCTGCAGATTTGGAAATAATCTTCATTCTTTACGGTCATAGCATTCCCACAGCGAATGTGGATGCCTGGAATGTGATATTCGTTCCGTATTTTTTATAATTAAATTTATCTGATATTTTCAATGAATGTACAGTCGACCACACAAAACTTGGCCGTTTTCTGTTATCTGAGAGTGTACCAGGAGCAGATTCATAGAATAGCCATTCGTCTGTTATTCACGATCATATCACGCACTTCTTCAATGCTGACATCAGTTACGGCTGCAGATAGACGCCCGGATCTTTCCTCATCCTTCACGGTCGTGCGACCCCTTTCGAACTGTTCAGTCCACTGGTAAAAACTTCGCTGTGCCAAAACATTGTCTCTGTATTGTGCTGAAAGTCTTCTATGAATTTTCACACCTGGTACACCCTCATACCACAAAAATCGGATTACGGAACGCTATTCTTCCTTGGTGCAAACAGATAGCGGCACGGCAAACTGTACTGATCTGATAACGCTGAAACCTACCAAAGACGAAGTCAGCGCTGCCATCTACTGGCTGGGGAGCACACAACGGCAGAGAGCCAGTTTAAAGACAATGAGAGCAAAATTGCAGATACATATTGGCTTGCCTATGTATCTGGAAAGCACATTATGACTGAAGCGAGTTCTTCCATTATAATGTTTCTCATCTCATTCGCAATGTTTTATTTTTGTTCCGATGTGCGCCCTCATACCTTCTTCTCAGGTCCCAGACTTCCAAGTGGATCCCACCTACCACGCAAGACCTGGACTGCCCTGAATAGAATCAGAACAGGACATGGTCGGTGCAGAGCCGCTCTCCATAGGTGGAAAAAGCTACCTAATCGAGACTATGACTGCGGAGCTCCACACCAGTCTGTTCGTCATATCGTCAGGGAATGTAGGATTCGAGCCTATCACGGTGATGAGGATGACTTCCTGCTGCTAACTCCGGATGCTGCACGCTGGATTGAAGAATTAGATATTCAATTGTGAAGCACAAGTTGCTTTGTTTCTCAGCTGTAAATATGTATATATATATTACTGATTATGTGTGTATAAGCCATACGCTAAATAAATAAAAATAATAATTTTTGTTCCCTCAATGTATGAGGATTTGTCTAAGAAACCTTTCTTTCAGTCTACTACACAATTACACATCACACGCTGTTAGCTCTGGGAAGCGAGAGGAAAAGAGGCCAACACTGATCACTCTGTCTGCACACACATCCGATATTGTAAGAAAGGATTTTTTTAAAGCTGTGTATTTACACACGAAGATGTGCTCCTATAATGAAAGCGTTTTTGCAAATGAATAATTGAGGGCTTCGACCACCGATTGAGTGGTTGAAATCACAGGCTATAGACCGGCTTTCAAGGACGGAACCGGTGCCACCGCGCGTCTGGCAGTGGAGAAGAAAGGGGCTCTGTCATCGATGAAGGGTTTAAAATAAAACCATGTAGAATATATACACAATACACACAAAGGAATAATCCTTCTTCACCAGTTTATGACATGCTCAGATATCCAGAAGTATATTAGCTATTCAGGAAGCTGATTCATTGCTTACAATGGGAGGTCTAACAGTGTATCCGTGAATGAAGGGATGGGACATTGACAGGCTTTATGTTCCGCGGTTTGATGCTCTTCTTTACAGTCAGAGCAATAGGAGATCCTTTAGGCACGCTCGCGCAGTATGACTCCACATCAGTTACCATCAATCGCCACCGATCTGTATTTAGGGCAGTCGCCCAGGTGGCAGATTCCTTATCTGTCGTTTACCCAAAGTTTTCTTAAATAATTTCAAATAATTTGGAAATTTATTGAGCATCACCCTTGGTAAATTATTCCAGTCCCTAGCTCCCCTTCCTATAAACGAATATTTATCCCAGTCTCTCCTCTGGAATTCCAACTTTCACTTCATTTTCTGTATATTCCTAAATTAAAAACTACCAATCAAAATTATTAGTCTATTATTGTAATTCTATGCCATCTCTCTACTGACAGCTCCGAACATTACAACTTAGTCGAGCAATTCGTCTCCTTTCTCCCAAGTCTTCCCAGCCGAAACATTGCAATATTTTCATAACACTGCTCTTTTGTCGGAAATCATCCAGAACAAATCGAGCTGCCTTTCATTGGATCAAATATTCCTTGGTTTGTTCTGATGCGATTCAGACTCCTCCACCGATGTCTGGGTAGTTGGAATACAGGAGGTCGCTCACAGAGATTCTGGATAATGTGGCAGTCCGAACTGCTGTAACCACTGACGTTTCCAGGCTTTGGTAATGTTGGTGGTGTTCTCTTGTAGATCAAGTGTTGGGCGTCGCTTCTTGTTTGAGGGTTTAGTTACATCATTTTTATTGATAGTGAGGGATCGTTCTAAATGTTCTTCCTAGTGTTCAACAGGGATTAATATCTAGATGAAACTGAGATTGACAGGAAGCTGATTAATTGGATATTCTGTGGAGGTCTTCTGACGTACGTTTCAATTGCACGGATGTGGCATTAAGAGGGCTTATGGTCCAGTATTTGATGCTTTTTCTCAACAGATACAGCAAGAGGAGGTCATTCTGTTCTTCTTGTGCAGTATGACTCCGTGGAATATTGCTTAGGATGTGTAATCTCTGTGTATTGCTTGGGCAGATTCATCCTCTAATGAGGTACATTGTTTAAGTGAATTGGGTATCGATCACTGATGTTTCTGTAATAAGGTAATTTAAGTTTGTGCGAGTTATTGGCCCACAGCACCCGAGCTTGGTTACCACCTAAGCCTCCAAGCTTGCTGTTTTTTGTTGGGGTAGTCTCCCTTAGCCTTTGAAGATCTCTCTTCACCACAAGGTAGTGGTTTTCCTCTTTATTTTACCCTAAGAGGAAGGGTTGTCTCCTCCGCCAACTTTTCCGTAGCAAAGGTCTCCTTCTCCGCCTCAGTTGCCGTTAAGGACTTCACCAGAGCCTCGTTTGCCGTTACTTTTCCGAGTCCCTGTAACGCCTTCACAGCTACTGTAGCGGTGCTGGGGCACACAAGGTCTCTGCTGTACTTCACCCTTACAGGCTATCCCCTACTTCGTAGCGTTGCCCGTCCCCCACGACGTGGACGAGGGTTTGGACTTATGGGGGACGTTCAACCAGGTTGAGCAACAACTCGGATGGGAAGAACAAGAGCTGTGGTCCTATGGATCCCAAGTGTTCTCTCCCCTAGGACCTCTCTCGTGGGCAAATTAACACTGTGCCGGAAAATATTTATAAGACTGACGCGAAATTGGCACTTGTTAATAAACAGGAAAACAGCAAATTGTGAAACCCGCGATTTTGCTGCCGTGATCGATTGCTGTTATTTGTCTTCACGTGCGCATCTCCCGCAAGAATACAGGTGTAGGTCTTTTTTGATAATATTTCGACACGGCGATCTCTTTATTCCCACTTGCACAGATAAACGGCGTTGAGGTTTCGTCGGACTTCGTTTCGGCATTCCTTCACTCGAACTATGATTTCTTTTCGGATAGTTACATTTCATTCCTCAGAGAGCCCGTGTCGCGACATTTTGCCACTAAGTTTTGCATTGAAAGCTTTGCTGGAGGTTTTGCTAAAACACTTCCAGCGTAAAACTCTTGCTCAAGCAGTTACGCACAGCTTCTCCATGAATCGTACTTCGCATAACACTCGACAATGAGCACGCTCTGTTGTATCGTGAGCACCATTTTGTGTTGCATTCAACTGGTCAATTAATAGGTCTGCTCCTCTCACTCACTCGCACGTAATTACAAACTGATGCATTGTGGGGGTGCGCACGCGCTGACATGTGACAGCAACTGATTGGTGCATCGAATTCATGGTTTCCAGCATTTCCTGTGTTGGACAGTTCTTCTGTTCATTAACAAGAGTCAATTCCCCGTCAGTCTTATATTTTCCGGGCCAGTTCTATTTCGCTTACCATTTATTGTTTCGCGTTTTAATTTTGGCTTTGATATCGATGTGGCGATTATCGTAGGGCATTGTTCTATTGAGGGTCAATATTAAGTAATTTAGGGTTATTGTAGTACTGGAGAGTCTGTCTGTGCTCTAAAGGCAATGGTACGTCTGGAACTAGCGTGTCTGTTCCTTAGATGAAAGCATGATGCAAACATTCTTGTTCAGTAGATGCTAAGTACAAATGCAAATATTTCAAAGTTCTTTGTACCAATGTTACATAAATGCAGGACATACATTTGGCAAGCATAAAACAGAAAAAATAGGACCTTCTAATTCCGCACTATACAATGAAATCACAAACTGAAGAAACTACGTGCATTAAACGAACATTCAGTTCTTTCGTAAGAGAAAAAGGTCAACGCATATATTAGTACCACCATATCACGAATCTTCACGTAAAGAAAAATCTGGTTTGAACAATTCCGACCTTCTTTTTACTGTGTTTTTGCGCATATTTTATCCTTGGTCTCTTTGTCTTGATTTCTTTCGCTTAAATACCGCTTGACGGACGGTACTCAAATTTGGCAAGCACACCACTGGAACCTTTGTTTTACATATAGACTAATTACTAATACAGTGTATCTTAAGGGGGCCCTTTATGGAAATACAATGCGAGGCAATTCATATGAACATATACGCCAGGGAGCCTTAAAACTGAATATTGTTGTCAATAGACTGGCTTGACGCAACCCTCCATGCCACCGTATTCTGATATTTTTTCATTTCTGCGTAACTATTACACCCTACATCTTCTGTAATCTGCTTGTCATATTCATACCTTGGTCTTCCCCTACCTTTTCTCCTGCCTACATTTCCCTAAAAAACCAACTAAACTACTCCTAGGTGTCTTAAGATGTGTCCTATCATCATTCTGTCTCTTCCTCTCGTTAAATTTATCCAAATCAATCTCCTTTCACCAATTTGATACAGTTTCTCTTCATTCCTGATTCTATCTACCCATCTTATATTCAGTATTCTTCTGTAACACCACATTTCAAGAGCTTCTATTCTCTTTCTTTCTGAGCTACCATGATTTACCTCCGTACAGTGCCACGCTCTAGACAAAAGTCTTCAAAAATATTTCTAATTCATGTATTAATTTTCATAAGGAAGACCTTCCGTGCTTGTGTTAGTCGGTGTTCTATGTCCTTACTTCTTTCAAGTAACAATATTCATCTACTTCCTTTAACACTTCGCTTCCTAATTTAACATTTCCTGCATTACCTGACTGCATTCCATTACTTTTGTTTTGGACTTACTTATTGTCATATTGTATACTATTTCTAATAAGACTCTGTCCATACCATTCAGCAATTTCTATAGATCTTCTGCAGACTCATATAACATAACAACATTATCAGCAAATCTCAGGGTTTAGATTTCCTCTCCTTGGATTGTGGTTTCCTTTCCAAATTCACTTTGATCTCCTTCACCAGCTGGTCTATATACTCATTGAAAAGTAGGGGGAGGACAAACTTCAGCCTCGCATCACTCCTTTATGGATTGCGTCTTCTTTTTCAAAGCCCTCGAATCTTATCAATTCAGATTGAATACTACAGTGAATACGGTATCTAAACGATTAGTCCTATTAAATAATGGAGTGAGCGAGTGGACTTAACATTCTTTTCCTAGGAAAAGGTGTTTAATCCTTTCCTTCGTAATTCTAAAAGCGTTGCAAGAAAAGAGGCTTTTCTATGTTTCACTATCACACTATCCCTTAAGCGGGACACGTAGCGACTGAAAAATGTGAAGCACGTCAGAGGAAAACGTACGCCTGGGACCCTCAAAAGTGACCTTGAATTTATTGTCGTTTTGGAAGTAGTCACAAATTTCTTGACAGGTGTGTGGATAAGAAAATAGAAATCAAAACGGTACAGATGGAAGGTTGAAAATCCGCTGATGTCATGCCCAAAACATTCCTACTTATTGTCGTCTTCGACACTTACATCTCATCATTCATCACGAAGAATTCCACTCGGCTTACATTATTGCACGGACGGGTTCAGAATTGCCATAATGCTATCTTCTAAATCGAATGCAGTTCATTGTTGAATGTACTTGTTCAGAAACATTATCCAAAATCCCGTATCAAAAGCGGGGAGGATAAAGTTGCGTATTCAATTCTCCAGAGCCTCCGTGGCTCAGACAGCTGCGCGTGGGCCTCTCAGTGCTGGGTTCCGTGGTTCGAATCCCGGTCACTCCATGTGAGATTTGTGCTGGACAAAGCGAAGGCGGGGAAGGTTTTTGTCCGGGTACACCGGTTTCCCATGTCATCTTTCATTCCAGCAACACTCTCCAGTATCATTTCATTTCATCTGTCAGTTATTAATCATTACCCTGGGGGAGTGCGACAGGCTTCGGCAGCCGGCACAATTCCCATCCTTGCCGTAAGATGGGGGCTTCATTCATCCCATCCCTGAACCCGGTCACTGACTGGAAAACAGGTTGTAGGTTTCCATTTTCATTGAATTCTTCAGGCAGGAGAGTTACGTTTGCTGTATATTAATGAATTCAGTCGAGGGATGAGAGAGCAAAGGGAGAAATTCATTTCCGTAATAACTACTATCTCATAATAGAATTACCTGTTATTTAGTTATTCATTTAGTTAATTGATAAGTGAATAATTAAGTTGCTGTATAATTAATTAGTAAAATAGCAATTCTACTCTTCAGTGGATAAAGCATTAAATCCAACAACTGTAACTGGCCTATATTTTCAACAATGTTCGCTGCCATGCAGTGCTAACATCCAAAATAGAATTCATATTTAGTCTCATAATATGAGTTGAATGTGAAACTGTGTGCATCTGTTCATATAATAAATGAATGGAATGATATTTGCCTGGGGATTTATTTCTTCGTAACTTGGAAACGGCCGGGTATATTAGTCTTAATAATTTATTCTTCCTCAATTTAGAGTTTGCCTTAGAGTCAAAGAATACTATACAGTTTTGCGTATCATGTGTAGCTAACAAATTCCAAATTTCTGAAAAGTGGTTAACCATGTGAAGGATCATTTCATAACATAACAAGTGAACCTTTCCGCGCCTTTAGTGCTGTTTGCTAGTAGAACTGCGTTAAGACACCAAGCGTTTCAACGTGTCTTCTGTCTATTCTATAAAACTGTTCAAAACTTACAATGACAAGGAAAAAGGACACTGAACTTCTATCCTTCTCAGTCCGTATGTAGTATCTTGCTTACATGTGGTTTTGTGCACTTACAATATAAGGAAAAAATAATGGCAGGAAAGTAAACTCTGAGTCCTGTTGTATCATATATGCTACATGTCATAGCGACAGGTACTCATTGTCTTTGGTGAATTTTTCAAAATTACTTTAGCCAATTCAACACATTTAATTTAAAAACAAATTCGGGACTGAGAAATTTACGGAAACATTACAAGGATCAATCAACAGAGGTTGGACAACAGAATACTCCTTCTCGAAGAATAATAAAAACAGCCTGGATGACTTACACAGGTGTGCAAGACGTAACAGAAGTAGGTGACCAGGATGAAGAGATACAGAATATTTAGGGGAAAAGTTTGCGGGAATGAGAGATGCATCCGAAAAGCCATTGACCAAGCCACGGAACATCTCAGCGGTACAGCGGAGAAAGTGGAAGCCAAGGACTTCGACGAGAGTGGAAAGGGAAGGACATTAGTTCGCGTGACAGAAGATCAGACGTAGACCGCAGATATACAGTATGTATCGATGAAATAATATTAATAATAATGCAAATGGGCTCGGATGGCGATGAGAAGTTATACTTTGTTATCTGCATCTTTTTGCACGTTCAGATGAAAATCCGGCGATTCTCGTTACCAATGAGAAGTTTTTAGGTGCCATATAATTTCTTTAGGCGACGCAAGAATAGGAAAGGGCAAGGATTGGGAGGGGATGCTTCGTGGCTTTGATTAAGTCACAACTCCAACATTTGTCTGGTATAAAATGGAAATCTACAGAAAACCATTCTCATGTCTACCGACGGTGGGATTCTAACCCATAATCTCCCGAAAGCAAGCTCACAGCTATGCCACACTAACCGCACAGCCAACTCAAATTAATAATATTCCAAATAACTAAAAACAAATGTTGAAACAAACATCTTTCATTCTCAGTGAATATGATTCTCAGAAACTAATGAACACGAACCCCAGTATTCCTACTGCCAAAGCATTGCCTAAAGGCCAAAAACAGATATTCCCATAAGACCCATAGTTAACTATAGGAACAGTCCAACTTACAAAAACTCCAAATTTATCCACAACTTTCTGAAAAAATACTACAAGTTTGAAAACCCTAGTTCTA
The DNA here is from genome assembly GCF_040414725.1 of Anabrus simplex. Lineage (NCBI taxonomy): Eukaryota > Metazoa > Arthropoda > Insecta > Orthoptera > Tettigoniidae > Anabrus > Anabrus simplex. The sequence continues at coordinate 167,661,138 of NC_090279.1, read as the reverse complement.
TTAGGAATTCTATAGAATTGTGTAATTTGACTAAAAACCTAGTGTTACAACCACAACAAAAATGTACTCTTTTGACATAAAAAACATGTATTCTAATATACCGGTCAAAGAGACTTTAAAGATCATCAAGGACAATTTTTGAAAACATAGTAAATTAAGCATACAAGAAATAGAAGAGTTTTTAAATAGTTTAGAATTTGTTACTTCCAACAACTATTTCACTTTTAATGGAAAAGTTTACAAGCAGGACAGTCTTCCTATGGGCGCCCCAGCTTCAGGAATAATGGCAGAAATTTATTTAGACCATTTGGAAAACTCCAAAATTCATAATAAAATTAAAGGTATTGTGTTCTGGATGCGCCATGTTGATGATACGTTTGCCTTAATAGATCACAACATCTCTAACGGCGATATCGTTCTTGAACAGTTAAATGTGGTCGATCCATGGATCAAGTTTACTTCCGAAGTTGCAGTCAATAATTCTTTAAACATGTTAGATATCACTATTAACAACAGCTCCAGCAAATTTTCTTATACTATCTTTAGAAAGCCCACCCAAACCGTAAATACCATTCGTCAAGATTCGATACATCCGGACTCTCAGAAAAGAGCAACCTTTTATAGCTTAATTCATAGAGCTTTCCACGTCCCTTCATCTGACGCGTATCGTAAAAAGGAACTCAATACCATCCACTTAATAGCGAGAAAAAAACGGTTTTGGCAGGCACTTTAGAGATAGGATAGTCAGCAAAATTGTTAACAAATCTAGTTGAACTCTTCTCAGAGAAACAAAAAAGAAAACAGATAACGACGCCACATTCACTTACACCAATAAAGAGATTTACGAAATCACCAATATTCTTAAGAAACATAATGTCAATATTGCCTTTAAAACAGTCAACAACATTACTAATTTATTTTATAACCAGCACAAAATCAATAACATTGTGAATAAATACAACAAATCAGGTGTATATAAGTTAAATTGCAACCAATGTTCCGCGAGCTACATTGGGCAAACGGGAAGAAGCTTTTTAATTAGATATAAAGAACATGTCAACGCCGCTAAGCACAAAAAATATTCCGCCATGAGCACTCATATAACAGAGTCCAATCATTCCTTCACCTCCGGAGAGCAGGACTTGAAAATTCTTCATTTTCATAACAAGGACAATTTACTCAACGTTTTAGAAATCATCTATATTAATATAGACCAAGAATGCAATCCTGTTTACAATTTGAATGATATTTCAGGAACTGTGAACATAATTTTCCAAGCTTTACTCAACAGTTCCTATTTTGACAAACCTTTTAACAAGCCTCCACGCAGTCGCTCCCCGCCTATTGGTCCCAGCCTTCCCCTACTCTCCCCTCATACCAACTCCCATCACACACGGCCTCCACAGTTCACCTCCAGTCAGTCACAAACATCCATACACGGTGAGCTAGCAATTCATGGGTAGGCGAGAACGTAAGCAATCAGATGTGCCGCATTTTATTTTTCATTCATTCTTCTTTTGTATTACAAGATACTTTAAAAACGTTTCTACTTTTAACGTTAATAATAGCCGTCTTTCTCGTTCTAGGGCACTCCGCTCCACATTCCACTTTTGAAATCACGATCAGATATTCCGTCTATTTTTTATAAAGAATCACGCCAATAAGACGAACTCAATATCATATTACTGGAATCCTCACTCATGTTTAACTTATGTTTATCGATCGTCTTCATTCTACTGGAACTAAACATTGCGGTCCATATCATCAAGTTTTTACCGACGTATTGTAATACTGTATGTCAACACAGCACCATCAAGTTAAGAAGGACTCTAATACCAATTTTATTGAACCATATCATGTGTACAATATTTTAACTTAACTATTAACAGTATTCAAGTGTTATGCTCTGAACATTCCAGCACATTCTTCACCATTTTAACTGACGCATTCGGCAGTCCGAAATATTTTAATGTGTTTTTGTCCTTGTCCTTTGTGCTCAATCTTAAACTTTTCGGCTGATGATGTCTACAAGATAGATGAAACATGTTCCGTAATTTTTATATGTTATTTAAATAATTAAATTAAAAACTTTTAGTGTTGTAAAGGTGGAAGGTGGAACATATGACCATAGCTTTCAAGGCCCGCAAGAAGACAAACGGTTGAGATCTCGCGATCCTTAGTGGCCCTAAAGATGAATAATAATAGCAATAATAATAAATGAGTTAAAAACAACAAAGCTCCAGGGAAAGATGGTATAGTTGCTGAAATGTGGAAACTAGGTGGCAGAAATCTCGCTCAGAAAATCTATACAATTCTTACAGATATTTGGACCAGTGCAACAATTTTTGAAGACTGGAAGTGTGCAATAATTCACCCATTACATAAATAAGGGGATAAAACTTACGTAAATAACTACAGACGTATTTCCTTCTAGCAGTCACCTAAAAAATTATTTTTAAATTGCTACTCAAGAGACTTGAAATGCAAACAGATCGTCTGATTGGAGAATATCAGGCAGGGTCCAGGAAATGCAGGACGTGGGCAGGACAGATTCTTAACCTCAAGACCATTCTACAGATTCATAAAATTAGGTAAACGGTGATTACTTTTGTGGACTTCAAAAAGGCATATTGTTCTATAGATAGACCGACACTTTTCCGTATACTTCAAGAATTCAAAGTAGACAGGAAAACAAGAGAATTAACCATCCAAGGTTACATTTTAGGGGATTTGTCTGAACCATTTGGTGTTAAAACAGGAGTGCGACAAGCAAATGGGTTGCCCTCTTTACTGTTTAATCTTGTTTTGGAAAGGACTTGGAAAAAGAAGTTAAAAGAATAACCTTTGGCAGATTACGTGAAAACAAAATTAATTTGCAGTGTTCGGCCTTCGCCGATGACTTAGCAGTGTTATCAAGTAACAGAAAGGAAGCGATTGCATCCATCAAAAAACTTTATGAAATTGCACCCAGAACAGAACTCCAGATATCATATCAGAAAATCTCACTACATGGAAGGATCCCTTCGGTACCTAGATGGACAACCAATGGAAACCCAATATGGCAAAATATCCCAAGTGTCTAAATTCAAATACCTGGGAGAATTCATCCAACCTTCAGGACACAATCGTGAAGTAAACAAAGAAATAGCCACTGAACTACAGAGGGCATACAGACTCACTTGGAGCAGATTTAATCAAAAATCTATATCCGGAAATGTAAAATTAAGACATTATAACACTGTAATCAAGCCTGAAGCACTATATGCATCTGAAACACTGTTCATTGTGGGATGATCATTGATTAAAGGTGGAGAAAAGCAAGAAAGAAAGATCTTAAGGAACTTCCTGTATAGGGGGAATTTGGATGACAAGGAAATCTCATGGCTTACACCAACACTCAGAGAAAATCTCAGTCACATCTACCAAAAGACGTTTGAACTTTTATTGACATATTCTCAGAATGAGTTATCAGAGATTGACCAAAAGGATTCTGAACCTAGCACTATCAATGAAAGTAGAAAACAATTGGCTGCTCGAAGTTTAAAAATATCTTCAGGAAATAGGCATCACAGATGACATAGTGTTAGACAGATCTATGTTCAGAAAATTAGCCAACAATAAGCGCTTTAAACATCATACAAGCACCACCACCAACAAAACTTGGTTAGAAAATCGCAAGAAAAGCCACAGCGAGAAGATGAAGAGATTTTGGGAGAAGAAAAAGGCAACTACATCAGCTAAATAAGTTCAATCGCTCTGCTTAGTCGGGCATAACGAATAATAATAATAATAATAATAATAATAATAATAATAATAATAATAATAATAATAATAATAATAATAATGCAAGAATTTGTCATAACGGATTTTTGAGTAATTTTAAGTGCCATATATATCGAATTTTGGATCATATTTACGTATTATGGAGTCGCATTTTGCCATTTTTAACGTTATATGTCCATGCACGTTTGGAAAACTTTCAAGCCGTAAACATCGGAGCCCTAGGATGATGATAATAGTAATAATAATAACATTAAGGGCGGAGCGTTTTATAAGCCATGATGTAGTAAAATCGTGCCGTGCCCCACATTCTCGCCATGACACATAATACGCGGACCATGGCTTATCTCGTGTTGTCTACATCTGTTTTTCTCTATGGTAACATGGACACTGTTCGACCGTCCTGTTGTTCTGCTGTTGTTACAGTCGTTCTGTTCGTGTTTATGTCGCCATTCTCCGCTACACTAAACAGTAAATGAGAGAAAAATTCAGACTTTCTTTATGTGCATGCGTTGGCAGAATGAATTTGCATACAGATTACCTCAGTTATGAAATGAATGGAATCATCTATGATATATATTCACAAATGACGTAGAGAGACTCGGTGCCTGCGTGTCATTCGCTAAAAATTAGAATATACATTACCTGCAACAAACAAGCAATGAAATAATCGGAGACAAAATGTGGCAAAATGAATCGAGTCCCACAATTTACTAAATAAACTCACCGGACAAAAGTTAGCCACCCTAGGACGCATGAACAGATGGTTGGTTAAGCTCGTATAGATGGCGCAGTGAACGACATTAATGTAAGGGTGTGACAGAGTGGCTAAAGGGGCAATCGCATTTGGCCGTGCCCATGGCCGTACGGTGCGTGAAGTTTCTGGATTTGTTGGTGTTCCAAAGCGGACTGTTTAATGTGTTTACCAGCAACGGATTCGTGGTCATGAAACACGACGTCAGAATTGTGGGCGGATTAATGTCCTGACTGAGAGGGACCGGAGACGCGTTTCACGGCTTGTGAATCAAAATCGCTTCCAAACCCGACAAGAATTGTTGCAGTCAGTGAATGAAGGTCCATCGAATCCTGCTAGTCAGAGAATATTGTGACGCGAACTCCATGAAATGAACATTTGGAGTCGATCATCGCGCAAGAGGCTTTTCTCACACAGGCGTATAAAGTTGCGCGTCTTCAATGGGTCAGAAATCTTTGAACGTGGACAGTAGCTGACTGGCGGAACGTAATGTGCACTGACGAATCACATTTTTGGCTGTATTCCAATGACGCACGTCGTCGAGTGACACCAAAGACCAAGCGAACCATTTCATGCTGGATGTGTGCAAGGGTCGGGTTCAAGGAGGAGGTGGGTCGGTGATATATTTTTAGGGGAGGGGTGAGGGGATTTCGTATCATGGATTGGGCGCGCTGACTGTGGTGACTACTAACATGAACCAGCGTGCTTATTTAAATACACATGTTGCCCGAGTTGTACCCCGATTCTTCAAGGTGACAACAGCAAAATTCTTCGGGCTGGACGCATATGTGACTGGTTTTATGAACACTCCCCCACCTTATTAAATCTCGATTGGCCTCCAAAATCACCTGACTTGATCCCCATTGAAAATCTGTGGGACGTGTTGGAACAGCGGGTAAAACGTCGACATCAGCATCCCCAGAATTTGGTGGAGTTCCCTGATCAGATCCTCAGCGAGTGACTTATCCCGGAGGTGACGTACCTGCACAGCCTTGTGGTCTCACTTCCTAACCGAATCCAGGTGGTTATCGAATTCAGAGGCGGAGTTACAAGGTACTAAGTCATTCTTGTAATGATCTCTTCAGGGGTGACAATTTTCTGAACCCGAAGGTATTAGAGCATTCGAAGCCTAGGGAGTCTATCATTTTTCATGCCCTTGGTTGCCCCTGTCCTATTTCATTTTCTATCTGACAGACCCCTTCCAGTTTACCCTCTGTTAAGTGTCAATAGAGGATGGTTGCTTACTTGTACTTCCTCTTAAAACAATAATCACCACCACCGCAGAAAGTAATAGGGAGTGAATCCCTCCAAGTAGGGGGAGTCAGGAAGGGTATCTAGGCCGTAAAACTAGACCAAATCCATACAAATTACCGACACCAGAGAATTGGAAAAATGCCAATAATAATAATAATAATACCGGAGGTAACCCACCCCGAGCATTTAAATTAAGCGCCTTGGAGAATGCCATCTGAAATATAAAGCTTGCAACAACTAGTACAAGAAGTTTGAACATTTCCCAGCAGATATCGCTACTATGAACTTATGTTTATACAGGGTGCGGCAGAAATAACTGACGAATTTCAGACGTAAATATCTCAGCAACGGAACAAGCCATTCACAATTTTGTTGCGCAGTTTAAAAGAGAGGGGTTTGCTATTTATGTCACATGTAGTAGATTGGAGCAAACTAAAGGTCGTATTGGCCACAGCTTGCAAAAAGGTGTTATTGTCGTGGTCGCGCGGTCTTGGTCGTGGCCTTGGAGAACACGTGCGGGCTAGTCAGCCAGCCAGCCAGCCAGTCGCTAGCATGGCATGGAATGGTGACCACCAAGGTTTCGTGATTGAGACTTATTTGAAAAATGCCGACTCTGTTACCAAAACACAGCGTTTGTTTCCCAGACACTTTGGTTCAGGTCGACATGAGAAAGTTCCGAGCAGGAACACCATTCTATTATGGGTGAACAGTTTGAGAAAAAGTGGTTCGAGTGTGAAAATGAAGCCGCCTGGTAGGCCTCGTAGCGTCCGAACTACAGAGACCGTCCGTGCAGTGAGACACGCCATTACGCGATCTCCTCAACGTTCGGTGCGTAGACATTCAAGTGCTATGGGACTCTCGGATCGCACCATGGCCAGTCCGTTGCACTGACCTCGCCCCGTGCGATTTCTTTCTCAGGGTATATTTGAAGGATCACGTCTTCTGAGGTAAGCCGCGAACACTACAGGACCTGAAAGCTGCCACCCGTGAAGAAATCAAGGCAATACTACAAGACATGCTCAAGCAAGTCATGCGGAACTTCAAAGGTGCATCGAACAGTACGGTCGGCATTTGGATGGCATTATTTTCATAACCTAGTGTGTATATGTATATGACGCAAATGGCAAACACTACTCTTTCCAACTATGCAATAAATCATTAAATGGCTTGTTGCGTTCCCAAGTTATTTACGTTTGAAATTCGTCAGGTATTTCTGCCGCACCCTGTACTATACTACTGAGGTGACTAGCTGGAGAAAAATATAAATTTACAGAAATTACAAGACAGTAAAGGTTACATAATCAGTCACCTCAAAATCAAGTTGAGAGGAAATACGAGAATGTACCTCACTCTCTATTCCCTGATTTCGGTTAAGTTCTTTTCGGCTTGTTGGAATTTTACATTTAGAGTTTGACATTTGCATTTTAGAAAAATGAAGTTACATTACTAAAGATTTAAAACCTTCCCCTCAAGCTAGCTTTGAAAGATATATGCGCCTGCATACCTTCTTCTGAGGTCCCAGAGTTCCAAGCGGATCCCACCTACCACGCGAGATCCGGTCTACTCTAGAACAGGACATGGCCGGTGCAGAGCCGCTCTCGACAAGTGGAAAAAGCTACCTAATCCAGACTGTGACTGTGGAGCTCCACACGAGACTATTCATCACATCGGCAGGGAATGCAAGAATTGAGCCTATCACGGTGATGAAGCTGACTTCCTGCTTGTAACTATAGATGCTGTACACTGGATTGAACAAGTAGATATTCAATTGTGAAGCACAAATTACTTTGTTTCTCATCTGTATATATATTACTGATATTGTCTGTATATGCCATACGCGAAACAAATAATAATCTTTTTTTAATTAATGAAATGGCTGAAGAAAAAAGGGTGAACTACATACACATTTAAATAATACCGAACTTCGCTACAAAATTATACATTATCATCCCCTTCCCTCTTCAAGTGAACTCCTTCCAGAAGCATTTGGGTTTTCCACTGATTTTTCCTGACGACGTGTAGGCTGTGGTTGTTTCAACAAATTGAAGAACTTCTCACGAGACCTCAGATGGAGAAACTTTTCTTTTTTTCACAATTTGTCTTACGTCGCACCGACACAGGTAGGTCTTATAGGCGACAAAGGGATAGGACAGGCTAGGATTGGGAATGATGTGATCGTGGCCTTCAATAAGGTATAGCCCCAGCATTTGTCCAGAGTGAAAATGGTAAACCACGGAAAACCATCCTCAGGGGTTTGAACCCACTATCACCCGAACGCAGGCAAACAGCTGCGTGCCCCTAACTGCACCACCAAATTACTCGGCAAAAAACTATTTCATACGAGGGGAAGCCGCCAAGTGTAACAACGCGATTTCTCAGAAATTTCACTCAACGAAAGAGGAGTCGGAATAAGCGAACACATCTTTCGGCTTATCCGTAGACACTCGACCGTTTCCAAGAAAATGGTGATCGAAATTTCTGACGTGCTTTACATGCCCTTTAGAATGTAACAAGTTCAACTGATGCGGTGGCGCACGGTTTTACACTTTAGCGCCCCGCGTTCGAATTCCGACTATAATATGTTTGTTTACTTCATTTATCTACTTATGTCCATTGAATTTTAGTACACGAATGTTTCTTATCAAGTTAGTGGATAGAAGGGCGTTATATCGGTAGTAAAACTACAACTGGGTTCACTATAAGTGTTATGTTGCATTCCTGCAGAACAGGGCCTCTCAGGGTGCATGCGCCTTCGCTTGGTTTACCGGAGTGCAAACCCCCACTCCTCGATTTGGAGCAATAGTGCTGTCTCTCTCTTTCCCCACGCTTGTCTCGCTCGCTCCCCCTGTCTCCCTCTTCCTCACTTGCTCCGTAGCGCTCCAAATCTGAGCCGAGATGAGCCGATTTGAGCCGAGCTTAGCCGAGGAGCCCAGAGACAAAGCATTGGTCCGAGCCGAGCCAAGCCGAGCCAAGGGGAACCGATGCACAGTGCACGGAGCTCTTGCGCCTCGATTTGCATGCGTGAGATTTTGGGCGTTTGAGAGGCCCTGCCCTAGAAGATATCGATAGTGGAAACATTCTTTTTCTTTCTTTCTTTCTTTCTTTTTTTCTTTCGTTTTTAATCCGCTTCAGGGTCGGTTTTTCCTTCGGACTCAGCAAGGGATCCCACCCCTCCCGCCTCAAGCGCAGTGTCCTGGATCGTGAGACTTGGAGTCGGGGGATACAACTGGGGAGGAGGCTTAGTTTGTTATTCTAGCCAGAATTCATTCAACAAAGACCAATTGACCCACTTATTAAAAATATACCTCCATTGACTTTTAATTTTGTCAACATTTCTTTCAAATCCTGTTATAAGCTCATTATTGTTTATAAGTAGAGCCTGGATGTTTATGGATTAATAGGTTAGAATGCAAACTTACTGAAGCGAGTAGCAAGTATAGTCTACCTTCACAACGATTATGCAACGTAGTTTGCATAAACGTGAGGGGTACGGCCCATCAGAAACCCTATAATTTATGTTACTCTTGCTACATTATGGAAGAGCGGGTGGCCGACACTTCCTACTAACCAAATTAGTTTGAAATCTAACCTGTTACTGCATAAAAATCCGAGCTTTATTTATAAGCATCCACAATTAATAGACCCATTTATCTTTATCTTTAATTTAACTCTAATTTTGTATAATTTACACGCTTTCTATTCGCTTTGGCGTCATAAGATAACATGGAATGTTTCGTTTCATTCTCAACTGAATAACCCAGTTTTTCTGTGCAAAAAGGGAGACGAGCATACGACAAACTTCGCTAATGTGGCTAAGTTTGCAACCGTGGTACCTAACATTTCCTGCTCCCAAACTATAAGGATTGAATTTGAATCACAAACTCACGTGACTGGAGTACAGATATATTCCCATCTTATGATCTGGAAGGTCTTGATCTTCTCGCTGTGAGTGTCCGTATCTAGAGCACGTTAACTATTGATCTGTAGCATATTGAATGATGCAGAGGTTCGTCTGAGCGTGCTACACGCAGAAGTGTGTCAGTACACTTCTTCGAAATGAGTTCACTCTGAACTTTATCGAACTTTTATGAAGCTCAGTGACCCAAGAAACGTATAGATCTTGGACGAAAAGAATCACTCAGCGATTTACTCATCAAAATGCACGATGACAGACTCGGGAGAGAAACCCACGCGACTGGGTGGTTACGTGCCTTGTATGGTCTATCATGTTCTTTCCTTACTGGCATTTTCCCAATTATCTGCAGTCGGCAATTATGTAGATGAAGCCCAGGTTTACGACTGGATGCTCTTTCCAACACCAATCTATGTGGAGGGAGGCATTCATTATTGGGTGCATCTGTGGCGGTTATTGATGTGGTGTGTTGTATTTGCATGAAGATATGTAGTAAGACTAACACCCATTCTCTGAAATAGAGTTATTAACCGAACGTGATTAAAATCTCAGACCTTGTTCGGATCCGTGGCTAAATGGTCAGCATGCTGTAAGGGTCGGGAATGTTAACCATCATTGGTTAATTTCTCTGCCACGGGAGCTGGGTGTGTGTGTCCTCTTTATCTTAATTTCATTCCCATCATGGCGCGCTGGTCGCCTGCGGGAGTCAAATTGAAAGACCTGCACCTGGCGAGTCGAACATCACCTCGGACAAGCCCAGCACTAAAAGCCATACGCCATTTCATTTTCATTTCTGACCTTGCTGGGAATCGAACCCGAGACCCTCTGAACCGAAGGTCACTACGCTGACCATTCAGGCAGGGACCACCCCTCGGAGACCGTGAAAATAGTACCTAATTTTATTTCTTGTTTTCAGTCCCGTTAAGTCATTAATCATAATACAAAATTAGTTTCACGTCCCACTGTAGTATTTTGCCTTTTTCTACGGCGCTGCTGATACGTAGGCGTTAAGTGCTGCAGATTTGAGAAAGGGAAGACTCAGTTGGAGCTTGAAAAAAAATTGCTGAAATTTTCTTGGACAATATTTCATACTAACGAGTTCGTTAGGATATCGGTAGTTTACTAGCAAAGAAGTCTTCAATTCTTTGATCAAATTACCCGACATGGAGAAGAAAGTCTAGAAAAACACCCAATGCTAGTAAATTATTCTCGGAGGTCGTGATACTCAGGATTGAGAGAAGTAGTAGTAGAAGAAGAAGAAGAAGAAGAAGAAGAAGAAGGAGAAGAAGAAGAAGGTGAGCTACTGCCGTTACGTTGTTCAGACGCGCTGAGGTAGAAGAACGTTGTCCCTCAGGATGTTTTTTTCCAAAACGATGTTGAAGTATTTGAACACCTTCAAATATGAAATACGTGATGAACTCAGGATTGAACGAGCCAGCTAGGGTCAATGGGTTACCGTCTGAGTTACTCAGCCCACGAATATTTCAACTTCTTGCAATACTAATCAACATTCTAATTAAAACATGAAGGGTTTTCAAATAGTTTGAATCAAATTGAGTGAAATGTGATTATTTGTTGTTTTAATAAGGAAGCCATACCAAACTAAACCCCATGGCACTGTAACCCTGACCGACCTTCTTCTACCAAGTAATAACTTCTCAGACCAAAGGCTTTATTTGAGTTAGGGGGTGACGCAAGATGAATGGAACGTATCCTTTCACCCATTATTCTTAGATTCCTAGGCTGCGACCGCTTTTTTAATGTCAGATAGCTCCTAAGTTGGTTATGAGGGTATTTAGGGGTTGAACTAAGGATGTAAAGGAGAGGGCATATAAGTCTCTGGCAAGACCTCAACTAGAGAATGGTTCCTGTGTAAGGGGCCCTCACCAGGATTATTTGATTCAAGACCTGGAAAAAATCCAAAGAAAAGCAGCTCGATTTGTTCTGAGCGATTTCCGACAAAAGAGTAGCGTTACAAAAATGTTGCAAGGTTTGGTTTGGGAAGACTTGGGAGAAAGGAGACGAGCTGCTCGACTAAGTGGTATGTTTCGAGCTGTCAGTTGAGAGATGCCGTGAGAGGACGAATGAGTTTGAGTGGTGTCTTTAAAAGTAGGAAATATCACAATATGAAGATAAAGGTGGAATTCAAGAGGACAAATTGGGGCAAATATTTATTTATAGGAAGGAGAATAACTTACCAAGGGAGATGTTCAATAAATTTCCAATTTCTTTGCAGTCATTTAAGAAAAAGCTAGGAAAACAACAGATAGGAAATCTGCCACCTGGATGACTGCCCTAAATGCAGATCAGTATTGATTGATTGATTGATTGATTGATTGATTGATTGATTGATTGATTGATTGATTGATTGATTGATTGATTGATTGATTGATTGATTGATTGATGAAGTTGTTCTCACGTATGCTGAGAGGACTCGAACCCGGGTTCACATCCAAGTAAAAATCCCTCAACTGGCCGGGGATTCAGGGTAAAATTTAGGCACTCCACTCTTGGATCACGAGCCTGGCTATACTGATACGTATTCACTAAAATTGAAATACCTAAAAACAGGTATAATTTAGGAATTTGACATACATATTTCTTTTCGCTGGGGCCCATCTGAAAATGTGCGTCACGAAATTAGCAATAACTATCAGCCGTGCAGGCTGTCATGTCGATGTGATTTTGCAGGCTCTGATGTGAATTACTGATGGATGACGATGGCTGAGAAACATATTAAAAAGAGAGGCGTTAGAGTACAAATGTTCGATGTGATCTTGCAGACTATGATGTTACCTTGCAGGCTGTGATGTGAAGTATTGATAGATGACTGAGAGATCTAATAGAAGGCTCTTTATTAAAGAGGCCTCATCTCATCATACTCTACAGAACTGATTATTTCCTTCGTCGTAGTTTCATAAGCCCTGAGTCAGTTAATATGCACTGAATCCTACACTTGTCCACTCCCCACTCCATATAGATGTCTCTCGAAAAAAATTTCGTTAAATTCAAATAAATTTATCGATATCAATTTGAGTTTCATTTAGTAAATAAATTGATGAGCTAATAACAGTTTTATGTATACAGTACTGTCAGACCGGTATTATCGTCAATTCCACCGCACTGACGAGCAGGAGCAAAGAGTCTCAAATCCTTGACCAATTATTTTACTAGAGAGAGAGAGAGAGAGAGAGAGAGAGAGAGAGAGAGAGAGAGAATTGTTAGTAATTGGAGATAATTCCCCTGACTGTATTTCTTCTAGACAGCAGTAAGACGTAGAAGACGTCATCCATCAGGATTATACCCAAGCATCAGTTGAGACGTGGTTGTAGTTCCAAATGAAGTCTCCAGGGGGAAACTCCCTTCACGACTGTGTATATACTCTGCGAGGAGACACGGATGGCTGCCGTTGCTATGGCAACGGTACTGCTGCTAGGTAAACACCTCCTACGAGCCATTCTCCAAGGGAAATACAGACATTACTCGCAGTTACTCGCACATTATTTACATCCCGAAAGAAATGGATACGTATTTTATTGTCATTTTGATGATGCTTGAGATTAAGCATATTCCATTTATTTGAATACGGTTGCGATTTATTTTAGAAGTAAAAAATATGAAATGGCGTATGGCTTTTAGTGACCGGGGGGGAGGGGTGACCGAAGAGAAGTTGGGCTCGCCAGATGCATGTTTTTTGATTTGACGCCCGTAAGCGACCCGCGCGATGTGATAGGGATAAAACGATGATGAAAACGACACTTATATCCAGCCCTTGTGCTGGCAAAATTAACCAATTATGATTAAAATCCTTGACCCTGCCGTGAATCGAACCCAGTGACCAAAGGCCAGCAAGCTAACCCAGGTACGGAGCTGGACAATTTAGAGATTGCAGTTCTGAAGATTCATAATCATTTTATTGCTCAGAACTTGTTGATATATGTAGGTAGCGGAGAAGCAAGAATATTTTCAGTACCTAATAATAATAATAAAGCTGGGCTGAATGGCTCAGACGGTTGAGGCGCTGGCCTTCTGACTCCAACTTGGCAGGTTCGATCCTGACTCAGTCCGGTGGCATTTGAAGGTGCTCAAATACGTCAGCCTCGTGTCGGTAGATTTACTGGCACGTAAAAGAACTCCTGCGGGACCAAATTCCGGCACCTCGGCGTCCCCAAAAATCTTAAAAGTAGTTAGTGGGACGTAAAGCAAATAACATTATTATTATTATTATTATTATTATTATTAAAATAATAATAATAATAATAATAATAATAATAATAATAGTAATAATAAAATAAGTTGGTATTTTCCTCGGACTCAGCGATGGATCCCACCTCTACCGCCTCTAGGGCAGTATCCTGGAGCGTGAGACTTTGGGTCGGGGAGGAGGACCAGTACCTCGCCTAGGTGGCCTCAACTGCTATGTTGAATAATGGCCTTGCGGGCGGAATGGGAAGATAGGAAGGGATAGGCAAGGAAGAGGGAAGGTAGTGGCCGTGGCCCTAAGATAGGTACCATCCCGGCACTTGCCTGGAGGGGAAGTGGGAAACCGCAGAAAACCACTTCGGGGATGGCTGAGGCGGGAAAAGAACCCACCTCTACTCAGTTGACCTCCCGAGGCTGGGTGAACCCCGATCCAGCCCTCTTACTACCTTTCAAATTTCGTGGCCGAGCCGGGAATCGAACCCGGGTTTCCGGGATTGGCAGATAATCACGCTAACCACTACACGACAGAGGTGGACAACAAAATAATAATAATAATTGTACCGGGCGGTACACCTCCACGCCGCTAATTTAAAAATTGCGCCAGGTGAAACTCCTCTGCTGGAGGAAGTCTGAACTTTATCTACGCTGTTAATTCTTTACCTTCTCAGAAGATGTCACCACGTGGAAAATTTTGAGTTTTTGAACTGTGTCATTTTTGATGTGTTTTTGTTTCGCTTGAAGTAAGAAGTGTAAACTTTCTCTCCTAGAGGACACTACTGAAGATCAACAATAGTGCAACCTAGTGCGGAGTCAAAGAACTATTTTGTTGGAGAAAATTTAATTTCAAGAGTTTGTTCTTTGTTAAATTTCTTTCAGTCATTGTTTAAGTTGGCAATATTCACCCCTTCTTTCCCCTTGTGTTGAACCTAACCAATCCCGAATTTCTTAAATTAATTTCTATCCAATCAGATGTATCTTCCCCCAACTTGAATATGTTGCTGTGTCCTACCCAATAAAGTGTTTGTGGGAGGGTGTTTTCATTCCCCTAACGCCTAGAAACTTCCGCGAGAGTATTTAAACTGCTGATTTTTGGGTCTCTCGGCCACTTCTGTTCCATCTTTCAGTGTATTAAGTACATAGCAGGAGGCGGGAAGCGCCTCTTTCCTCGGCAGCGGTCAGCAACAAGGTAATGGCCGATTAATAAATTCTTTCTTTGCTAGCTCAGCGGTTTAACTTTCGGGGCGGGTTCTAAGCGTTCCACTATGTAACCTTTTCCTAAAATGTAACTTCTCTTTTCATCTATTCTCTTGTAAAGCTACATACTGGGATAGAGAGTGCTAACCCTCTCGAGCTCCCACTCACATTGTCTGGAGGTGAACTTATTTTCTCAATCAATTCTTCCGTAATGTAATGTAAATTGTTATTTTCTTAAGTCACCTCTGTAGTATGGGATTAGCCCTTGCACTAACGGCCTAAGGCCAAGTAGGTCTTAAACAAAGTGTATTAGGAGTGCAAGTTCGCCTCCCCTCAAATTGTATTTTAGAGGTCATGTATTAACCTTCTTGTCATTTAATAGACCTCAGTAGGTTGGGTATTTTACCCCTGTGTATATGTCCTTTGAGGACAGCTTAAAGGTGGAGTTTGGTGTGGCCTGGGAGAGGCTTAAAATTGAGAGCGAGTGGCTCTTTTGAAAATGGTATATTGTATGCCTCGAGGAGGCTTTTCAGTGTAATTTGGAGCAAGGGCTCCTAGGTATGAATGGGGTTTTCTGCCCCTCTGTTAAAATTGTGTTTGGGGTAAAACTGAGCTGATTGCCCAAGAATTATGTTTCTGACTTTTGAAGCCCCAAATGGGGTACCTATGTAAATGTATTTTTCAATTGTGTTTCGGCTACTAAGTACCTGTTCTATTTGTTGTTACCTAATTTTGAAAAGAAAATATAACCTTGTTAAATTTTAAAATTAATTTCACTTTAGTAGCTTGAGACCTATTCACCACCCAGCACCTTCTTTCATGCATAACTACCACCAAAACACGGTAACAAGTGGTAGCAGAGCGTGGTTGAATGGGTCTCAATTTAGCCCCTTTTGACGGCTAGACATTGTTTTGATCCGAACTCTAACCATTTTCTCAGTTGCTGGAATTTTTTTTGACTTTTCAAAATTGTTCGGTCATCATGCCCGGCCCTCGCGATGTTCTCCTTCTTAACTACTTGCGCAAGGAGGAGTTGATCTATGAATTAACTATCAGAAATGTGCAATATGGAGGCACGGTTGCAATAGACACTAACAAGCTTAGAGAGTCCCTTGATTTGCCCATTTCCATCCCCAATTTGGGAGAGAAAGAAATTGACGATTCTCTTTCCACGATCACGGAGAATGTTACTGGGCTAGCTTCTGTAGTTAGTTTTTTTGATGAAAATGATCCGTTTCCGAATCAAATTAAGCGTGTGCAAGGTAGGCTATATCATTTTTCGAATAGGGTTAACGATCTGTTGTCTCTAAAACTGAATGATGTTCAGAGGAAGGAAGCTAGTACGCTCCTGGAAAATATTTCCGAATTATCTAGTAAGGTCACTCAATTGTTAACTGGGGAAGTTCCTCCCAAATCTGATCAACCCACCATAGTAAATGCAGGTAGTGAGGAAGCGCCTCCCAAGGGAGAAGTTAATAGAATAACCGTTGCTGCTCAAACTATCCCTGCCCCATTGGACAACGAATCTGAACGTCGTGCATCATTGAGTAACATCCGTTCTGAATTAACTTCATTACCATTGAAACCTTTACCTACTATGTCACCCGGGTTTAGCAGCTTGCCTCATCCATTGGCAATGTTGCTCAGAGGTATCTCTAAGTTTTCCGTTAATACCACCAGTGATGTAATTTCATTTTTAAGATTTCTAGTGGAATTTCAGGATCATGCCCTTGTTTTTTCTCTTTCTCCGTGTCAAATCTTGCAAATTATCTATCCGTATGCTATTGGTATTCTCTCTGATAAAATCGTAAGAGCCATTGCCGAGCAATCATCTATTGAGGATTTCCATGCCCACTTGCTAGCTAACTTCATCCCTGCTAGGGCCAGGTCCTCCCTTATTCAGAAGTACTATTATCGTGTACAGCGCTTGGATGAAAACTTGGCTGATTTCATACAGGACATTAAGTTTTATACTAGGGTGTTTGCCCTTCATTTTCCTGAAGATCTGATTGTACAGGCTATTGTAGAGGGAATTTCACCTCCCTATAGGTCATATTTGTGTTTCGCGGCGTGTCCGCAAACCTTCTCTGAACTTGAAGCATTGGCCGTCTCAGCGGAAGGAGTTAGATA
Organism: Anabrus simplex; assembly: GCF_040414725.1. Classification (NCBI taxonomy): domain Eukaryota; kingdom Metazoa; phylum Arthropoda; class Insecta; order Orthoptera; family Tettigoniidae; genus Anabrus; species Anabrus simplex. Next base: position 167,643,910 of record NC_090279.1, on the reverse strand, counting down.
CGCCGATTCTTTGCGTGTCGCGAAAGAACCCCCGCCTTCCTTTAGTAACACTCGGCCTCCACCTCGCCGACCAGTCAATCCCCGTAAATGTTATGCTTGCGGGTCGCCTGACCATCTGCGCAACAAGTGTCCTCTGATCAAGTCTAGTAGGGCAAATAATGGAGCGGGTTCATCACAAGGCTGTTTTAAATGTGGGGCTTTCTCACATATCGCAAAGAATTGTCCCAATTCGAATAGCACCCCCTCCTGCTCAACTTCTGGTGTAACTTCCAACAACAATCAAAAGTGACTAGTGGCTGCGGCTGAGTCAACTAATTCTGCTTCCCAAGGCTCAGCCCCTGGCAAAAAGGTCGAGAATTCAGGGAACGATAAGTCTTCGAATACATCTTTTGAATGCCCCAAAGAGTGTCTTAGGATTGCGGTGGATACCCCCGCACCTGTTCCTTTTCTTAAGATTGAGTTAAATAACGAGCCTATAACAGCTCTCTTAGATTCAGGCAGTGTTTGTTCGATTATTTCGGCTGAATGGTATTCTAAATTGAAAGCTGTTTGTAAACTACCTGACTACGTCTCATCTCCTATTCAATATGTTTCGGCTAATTCATCTCCATTAGAAATTCTAGGTTCCGTACCGGTCAAAATTCGTATTTTTAAATTTACATGGAAAATTAAATTGTTTGTGGCTAAGCACTTGTCTTGCCCCATCATACTGGGAGCGGACTTTATTTCTCACACTGGTCTTGTGCTCGATCTTCAGAGTAAGTCGTGCACATTCAAATTTGCGTCCAATTGTAAAATTCCCTTGTTTAAGTGTAATTCTGTGTCATGTTCATCTATTTCGCCTACCCAGGATGAGATGTTGTTAGACCTTAGACATCTACCTGAGGAGCAGGCTGATAGTATTCGTAAATTATGTCAGTCATTTCCAGAGGTGTTCTCTGATACTCTTGGTGTTACTGACCTTATTGAATACAAAATTGAGGTCACGGATTCGATTCCTGTCCGTTTTCCACCTTATAGGCTATCTCCACCTAAAATGAAGGCTCTGAAAGAAATTATCGACCAGATGTTGAAGGATGGTATTATTAGGCCCTCTAAGTCGGCGTATTCATCGCCTATTTTTCTAGTCCCGAAACCCCAAGGAGGCTTCAGGCCTGTCATTGATTACAGGGCTCTCAATCGGAAGGTGGTGTTGCAATCTGTGCCCCTTCCTGACCTTCATTCTTGTTTTTCATGGTTTCGTAAGGCCAAGTTCTTCACTATCTTGGACTTGAATCAGGCCTATAATCAAATTCCCCTTGCCGAAGAGTCTAAACACCTTACAGCGTTTGCCACGGACTGGAATTTATACGAATACAACCGCGTGCCTTTCGGGCTCCCCACGGGGGCAGCTGTGCTCACTAGGCTACTAGATAGGGTCTTCTCCGACATCAAATTCGAGTACTTATATCACTACTTAGATGATGTCGTCGTATTTTCAGAGACTTTTGAAGAACATCTAGATCATCTGCGAGAAGTTCTCGATCGCCTTCGTAAGGCTGGATTAACTGTTAAGTTGTCCAAGGTTGCCTTTGCTAAGCCCTCTATGTCATTCCTAGGGCATATTGTGTCACCCGATGGTGTAGCAGTCGATCATTCTAGAACACAGGCCATCCGTGATTTTAAACCTCCCAAGGACATTAAAGGTATCGCCAGGTTCATTGGTATGGTGAATTTCTTCAGGAAGTTCATTCCTAACTTTGCTAATAGAGCGGCGCCCTTAAACCTTCTTCGTAGGAAAGGCATCAAATTCGAGTGGGGACCTTCTCAACAAGCCGCTTTTGAAGACCTTAAATTAGCACTTTGTAATGCCCCTGTACTTGCTATGCCTGATTTCTCGAAGAAATTCATCGTCCAAACCGACGCGTCGTCGTCAGCGGTAGCTGCAGTCCTTCTTCAAGAGACTGAACTAGGGAGGCGCCCCATCGCCTATGCATCTAGGACTTTGTCGGCTCAAGAAGCCAAGTATTCCATCTATGAGCTCGAAGGTTTGGCAGTCTTATTCGCCTTAGAGAAGTTCCGTCTCTATCTGGAACATGTCAAATTCGACCTGGAGACAGATAATCAAGCCTTAAGCTGGGTCTTAGGTAGGCCGCGTCGTACTGGTCGTATAGCCCGCTGGGCTATTCGTATTTCCGCCTTCCAGTTTGATGTTAGACATATCAGAGGTACCGAAAATGTTGTTGCTGATGGACTCAGCCGTATGTTTCATAACGACGTCGAGACCCACGAACCGGTCGACAGTTCATCACCTTCCGAGTCCATACTATCTGGTGTTAATGCCATCTTAACAGATGCTCCCATGCTTTTTAGGGATATTGAGAAATACCAACGTGAAGATCCGACGCTGGCTCCGATAATGGAAACCCTTTCTTCTGGGGAACATGTTGTCCCTTATGTTCTGAGGAATGGTGTTCTATGTTGCCCTTCGAGGCATGATAAGTTGATGAAAGTTGTTGTTCCAGCGGTTCTTGTACCTATGATTTTCAAGTATTATCATGAGACCCCATTAGGAGGGCATCTTGGAATCTTTAAAACCCGTGAAAAGATTCGTGAAATGTTCATCTGGAAAGGTATGGACGGCGAAATTCGTGAACTTGTAAAAGCTTGTAAATCTTGTTTGCTCAGTAAACCGACCATGTCCACCAAGGTAGGCCTCTTGTCTTCTCAGCAAGCGTCGCGCCCCATGGAACGCCTGTATATTGATTATGTAGGACCCTTCCCCCAGTCCAAGGGTAATGCCAACAAGTTCATCTTTGTGTGTGTAGATGGTTTTACCAGATTTTCTTGGTTATTTCCGACTAAGCTGGCTACCGCTCAGTCTACAATTACTTGCTTAAATTCTATTTTTGCTTCTTTTGGTCCGTGCCAATATATTGTATCTGATAATGCTAAGGCTTTTACATCTAATCTTTTTCGTAAATTCTGTTTTGACTTGTCCATCTCTCATGTAACTACTTCTGCTTATTACCCTCAACCATCCCTGGCTGAACGGGTTAACCGTAATCTCAGGTCCGCACTTATTGCCTATCATCATGAAGATCATTCCAGGTGGGACACGTCCCTGCATTGGATAGCTTTTGCTTTGAATTCGGCGGTTCATGAATCTCACAAGTTTACTCCAGCTTCTTTGATGTTCAAGTTTGTTCCCAACACGCCGCTCTCTAACCTCTGGTCTCTGAGTGACATTCTGCCCGAGACAATAGATCCGGACAACATTAAAGATCTTTGGAAGAAGGCTAAAGCCAATCTTAAGGTATCTCATGAAAAGGTTAGAGAAAAGTATGATCGTGGACGGAGACCCACCACTTTGAAGGTAGGTGACCAGGTGATGGTCAAGAATTTTGTTCCCGCGGGCAAGCTTGCCCCCAGATTTCATGGGCCTTGTATAATTCTCGATTTTCTTACGCCAGTTACGTTGTTAGTAAGCAATCCAGCCACCGAGAGGATATTTAGGGTTCACCTGTCACAGGTGAAACCAGTGTAAATTTTGTGTCAACTTGTTTCATATAATTTGAAAGGAATATGAAGGTTATAATTTTTTTTTTGAGTTCAACTTTTAAGAAGTAGAGGGAAACAAAGACGATGATGGTCATACTCAGTTTTTAATGTTTAAAATATAAGACATATAGAACTGAACGAGTTATTATTAATATTATTATTATTATTATTATTATTATTATTATTATTATTATTATTATATGGGTCGAACTGAAATACAGGTACAATACGAAATACCTACGAATGACGCTTGATAGATCTCTTACTTGCAATAAGCACTGAGACAAGGGGGGGGGTGTTCTGCCCGAAGGCAGGTTCGAACCTCCGCAGAGGTATTCCTGAGCCGGAGTTTACTTGCGGTAGGGTGGCCAGTTCCTTTCCGCTCCTCCATTCCCTTACCCCCACCAACAGTGCGTGGCAAACCATCCAACTCCTGACCACGCCCAATGTTGCTTAACTTCTGAGATCTCACGGGATCCGGTGTTTCAACCTCTAACTTGCGAAATCGGGTCAGAATAAACTGGAATTAAATGAAATTATTTTATGGAAGCCCATGTGATGATTATTCTAAGCAATGCAAATCTTATTATTCAGACTGACATTTTATTACTTAGAAACTCACTTTTATTCAGTGACAATCTTTCTGAAAGGATATGAGTAAAGTTTAAGTTCAAACAAAAATTAATACGTTGATATCACCGTTGCTTCTTATTGTATAGAACAAATTAGATAAGCAAAATAATATCATTAACACCAATAATTATATCCAAAATATCCATTTCTTTTCAGTGTTCTTATTCTGTGTTATTTTCATCTTTGGTCGACCAAGAAAAAGTTTCTGTATAGAAGATCTTGTGAAGAATGTAGGTATGAATTTTCATGAATTTTCGTCAGGTCTTGTATCCTTTTTTAATGTTAAATTTTCCGCTTTGGTATAACGTGATCATTTAAGAAAGTTTGGCTTACTGAATGATACCACACGATGTAACCTTTTCTTTCATGGGAATAAATTAACGCTTCCGTTTTTGGTTTGTTGTACTCTCTCTTCAGAGACAAAGTCACTGAAATACGCCTGTTTAAAAAACACACTGCCATTTTTGACCCTCAGTCCTCACTCTGAGGCATGAAAGATTCCTATGTGACACTTCAGCACTGACGCTTAGTATCTTAATTTTTCGGAGGGCATCCACAGCTCGCTCCCCCTGCGTGGCGATCGTCACTATTCTACATTGCCTCCGACATGCTACTCTATTAGTCCTAAGAAGACACAGATAGCAGGAAGGAGTGGGAGATAATACTACAGGAGTGAAAATGAAAACCTACAACCTGTTTTCCAGTCAGTGACCGGGTCTGGGATGGTATGAATGAAGCTCCCATCTTGCAGCGAGGATAGGAATTGTGCCGGCTGCCGAAGACTGTCGGGTTCCTCTGGGAGAATGATTAATGACTGACAGATGAAATGAAGTGATGTTGGAGAGTGTTGCTTGAATGAAAGATGAAAGAACCGGAGAACCCGGAGAAAAGCCTGTTGCGCCTCCGCATTGTCCAGCACATATATCACATGGAGTGACCGGGATTTGAACCACGGAACCCAGCGGTGAGAGTCCGAAGCGCTGCCGCCTGAACCACGGAGGATATACTACAGGAGTATCGGCCTGTTTCCATGTCAGAAATGCTATGCTACCAGGCAGATATTTGTGTTGGTAAGGTGGTGTTGAGGCGTGGTATTAAGGGTCATTGAAAAACAACCCATGCCATATGTTTTTGTATTATTGGTGGATGAATGATGGGGGTTGCAAACTTGTTTCTCTGTGTACCTTCCTCTTCCCTTATCTAGTTCGAATTCGCCCTCTCGGGTTGCACGATCAGTTATAGAACCGAAAATAAAGCCGTTTGTGTCTGTCAGACTTGGCGCCAGTGTTGGTGGTACACATCCAAGTGCACACACATTCCTATAACATTACGCCTACGCGCATTAGGGTATTAAAACGATGCTTTAAATGTTGATAACTTCTTGGTGAGTTTAGTGTGAACTTTTATATTAATGGAATATTTTACTTAGGGAAACAGGGAACAAGAAATTGAACGTATAAGAGTTTAACTAGAAGAAGACTGTGAGTGCGATTTAGAATCAAACCGTGACCAACTGAGACAAGGGGGGGGGGGTGGTTGTTCTGCCCTGCTCGAAGGCAGGTCCGAACCTCCGCAGAGGTATTCCTGAGCCGGAGTTTACTTGCGGTAGGGTGGCCAGTTCCTTTCCGCTCCTCCATTCCCTTACCCCCCACCAACAACGCGTGGCAACCCATCCAACTCCTGACCACGCCCAATGTTGCTTAACTTCTGAGATCTCACGGGATCCGGTGTTTCAACACGGCTACGGCCGTTGGCAACTGAGACAAAGAAGAGAAATATAATGTGATTTACGTGCAGAATAGAGAGTAAGGCTACTGCAAATTTTGTAAAAGATTTTTATGTCTTACGTCATTCTGAATTTTCATGTTAGGGGTGCCCAGTTACCAAATAGTTTATGAATAACCGAGCTCGATAGCTGCAGTCGCTTAAGTGCGGCCAGTATTCAGGTGATGGTGGGTTCGAACCCCACTGTCGGCAGCCCTGAAAATGTTTTTCCGTGGTTTCCCATTTTCACACCAGGCAAATGCTGGGGCTGTACCTTAATTAAGGCCACGGCCGCTTCCTTCCCACTCCGAGGCCTTTACTGTCCCATCCTCGCCATAAGACCTATCTGTGTCGGTGCGACGTAAAGCAAATAGCAAAAAAAAAAAGTTTATGAATAGCAAATTCAATCATAGAATTTAAAGCCTAGAGTGATTATTTTTGAAGGAAATGATTGCATTTATTGTTTTGGTATTTTAGAATATAATTTAGTGTAAAATAATTTCTAATTATAAACACTAGTATTTTTTGCTATGTAATATTTACCACCATTACACATTTCTACAGTAAGTTTTAGAATTTTGAGTGTATCTGTAACATGAAGAACAAGTGTTCGATTTATAATATTTTACCTGTTATTTATAAACCATTTAAACTGTTAAAATAATTAAAACTGTTTGTTGCTTACAATTTAGAATCATATTTTTAAAAATGCGTCTGTGAAACTAGGCGCAAGCACTCAAAGTAGCGGCGATTGGGAGTTAGAAGTGGGGAGGGAGGAGGTGGGGCACAAACATTTATAAGACAACAAAAGGTACTCGGGTTAGGGATATAGCAGAAGGGGTGGGGCGGGGGGGTGGAAGTATATAAACATTGCAGAAATGTAGCCACAAAATGGGAAGTTTTTAATACTGTCTGAGCGAATTTCGATAGAGACGTAAAGGTTGAATCAATCAACTTTATGACGGTAATAATATTACTGTACAATAAAACTTTTTTTTGCTAGTTGTTTTACGTCGCACCAACACAGATAGGTCTTATAGCGACGATGGGACAGGGAAGGGCCAGGAGTGTGAACTAATCGGCCGTGGCCTTAATTAAGGTACAGCCCCAGCATTTGCCTGGTGTGAATATGGGAAACCACGGAAAAACATCTTCAGGGCTGCCGACAGTGGGGTTCTAACCTACTATCTCCCGAATACTGGATACTGGCCGCACAATAAAACTTTCACCAAAGCGACATTAATGGCACGTGTATTACAATTAAGCAGAAGTCCGACATGATTCATCATCATCACTGGTGGTCTGCCTATCAGCAGGTCTTCACATGAATTCTCCACGCTGTCCTATCTTGAGCCATTCTCTTTGTCTTCCAATAGCTTCTATTCACTTTTACACTGTCTACTAACTGATATCTCTTCCTTCCTCTCTTCAGTTTCCCTTGTATCTTTCCTTCCAGTGCTTCGGTTATTAAACAATTTCGTTGCAAGCAGTGACCTTCCACTATCGTTCTCCTTTATTTACCCACTATTTTTAATACTTCCTTATTTCTTACTTTTTCCTGCCAGCTTATTTTCTCCATCTTCTACCAGATCCACATTTCAAATGCTTCTAGTTTTCTTTCTTCCTCCTTTCTCAACGTCTAAGTCTCAGCCCCATAAAGCGCCACACTCCACACAAAGCCCTTCACTAACCTCTTCTTAAGGTCCTTATTTAGAAGCCCACTCAACAGTGTCCTTTGTTTCATAAATGATACCTTGGCCATTGCAATTCTAGTCTTCACTTCGTCCACGCAATAAAGATTCATTCTGATTATGCTTCCCAAATATATGAATTTATAGACTTGCTCGATCTGCCGCCCTCTCCGTCCCCGAAAGTATTATTTTATCTGTTGAGTCCATCTTTGATCCCATGATCGTTGCCTTGGTCTTTTTCCTATTAATTTTCATGCCTAATTTCTTACAGGATCTGTTCAATTTTTCCAATATTTTGTCAGTTTCTACTAGAACCGCCATGTCATCTCCAAATCGAATGCATTCAATTTTTTTCCTCCTACTGCCACACCTTGTTTTCCTTCGGCATGATTACACAATTAAAATGTCATTTAGTATTTGACTACACACTAAGAAAGTAACAGACGCTTGAAAGAACTGCACAGACGCACTTACTGGAAGGGACTGCCAGAATGACGAATGCACGCAGCAAGAGGATGAATCGTACCTGTATTCATGACCTTGGCAAAAAATATACCCCTGCTACCCTTCATCGCAGCATCTGTTACACGCTGCTGCGCTGTATGAATGGCTAGCTACAACGGACGACATTTTGTGCGAATTTCTGCTAAGTATTTTGTGTTAATAATGAAATAATTTAACGGAATGAATTAGCTGAAAAAACAATAGAGATTGTAAAAATTCCTTTTCATTTCATTTCTAATTTCAGGCGATTTTTAAATAACTCTAAAGTCCTTCAGTCTGTCAAAACTTAAATAAAAGTCAGGTGGCTAAAATGGAATAAAAATTAAGATTTCTCCACGAAGTTGGAGTGGGGGGCGGGGCGGACTGACCCCCGTTGCCCCCTTTAATCGCCGCTACTGAACACTCAAGTCACAACGTTGGACGCCACTTCTTCAAAGTAATAAAAAAATAGACTGAATAGCAAAGCAAAATCGATTCAAATTTCAAATACATTGTTGCTACTAATACCTGCGTTATTAATAATCCCATGGAAAAAAAGGAATGGAGCACACACACTCATGAGACATTTAATACATTTTAAGTGTATGAAAACAAATTATCGATTCCTTTAACAAACCACAGGATACTTGAAAAGGACGATATCATTGACGTATCATGAATGCGTTTGTGAATTCATCACTGTTTTGTTTCCCTTTGGTGAGAGCACTCACTTCTCATCATTCAGAGTTAAGTGATACTTAGCTCTGTTAATTTCCTTAAACAAGATATTTTCTTCAAGTGATGTGGAGATCATTACAGTACTATGACAACTTGCTGTTGAAGTGTCTGCGCAATAAACCGACTGTGAGAACGCTGAGGGAAGAAAACAAATGGTGCTGTATTTAAACAAAGAGAAGAACAAGTGAAGTGACGGAATGTAAAGAAGCTCTTTGAGCCATTACGACGGAGAGTTAAGTAAACAAAAGTAAAGTGGCTAGAAGGGGACAATTGTGGCACATCGCTGCATTCGTGTACTCTTCTGCTTTTGTTCGCGCTCATGGCTGGAAGATTGTAGAGACTTTGTATGACGGAAGGAATCGGTTTCCCTGTGTGATTTTGTAGAATAGAACTGATTTACTTCGTCTGGAAGAAAAAAAGGCCATTAGGCCCTCTCTACCATATAACCAGAAAATACAATACTTACGTTACAGAATTAAAATAACTATTAAGTCTGGCGAAACTAATTTTGAGTCATAAACTTATAAACTATATGAAATAGAAAATATATGGTAACAGTATTATACCTGAAAAGAAAGAAAATTAAAATAGAATGTGTCTTTGTTGAAGGAACATCATAAGATTCTATCAAATCACATTCAGATATTTAGAAATATATAATAGTTTATAATGCAACAAGCTTCGCTAGTTTTATAAACATAATCGTGTCTTAATTACCATCAGAGGCGAGTTGCATACGACTGTTTATGTTCGACGATAAGTATAACTCTATTTTTAAAATATTGATAAATTTCTGTCGAGATGTCGCTTCACAGTTGAGTATACTGAACAGTGCGCAGAACGCATGCGCTGGGTTATTGATTTTCCGCAACTGGATCAGAGGCCTTGACAATGTCATATGTTTTCAGAACATTTTTTTTTGCTATTGGCTTTACGTCGCATCGACACAGATAGGTCTTACCTCGACTATGGGACAGGAAAGGACTAGGAATGGGCAGGAAGCAGTCGTAGCCTTAATTAAGGTACATCTCCTGGTGTGAAAATGGGAAACCACGGAAAGCCATCTTCAGGGCTGCCGACAGTGGGGTTCGAACCCACTATGTCCCGAATACTGGATACTGGCCGCCCCTAAGCGATTGCAGCTATCGAGCTCGGTTTTTCAAAGCTTTATTAGAAGGTTATCATAACCTAGCTTTATTTCAAACACAAATTGTTTATTGTACATTTGGTGAAGTGAATTTGCGGGAATGTTTCGTGTGTTTGTGGAATATTGGAAGTAGGAGGTGCATTGATGTTGTTATGTGTGTCCGACATGTTTGATTTTGGAAACAAGTGCGAAGCTAGTGCGTTGAGCGCAGATGCGATGCTATCCTTACGTAATTGGTCAAATAGTAGTATCATAATGAAAATCTGAACACTGATTGGTGGAGAACCTGTATCATAACGAAAATCTGAACTCTGATTGGTGGAGAACCTGCATCATAATGAAACTTGAACTATAATGAGCATCATTAAGATTCAGTGTTCTGGCTTATTATATTTATAATTCGCCATCGTCGAGCAAAAAATGTATTTTATGCTAGAGTGGAGAGAAAAGAGAATAAGAGGAGGAGGATTAAGATAAGTTCCAGATTTCAAGTTTATAAGTATTTAAACAGAAATAAACATTAATGAATGTACATGAATATACATGTTGGTCGAAAACAATGTAAATCGAATATATGAACATTAGAGAGTTGGACATATTGATAAATAATTTGAAAAGTATAATTCGATATCAAGCGCCGATTTAATTTTATCAGATCCTGAACTTAGCCAGTCAGATCGCTCTGTGGGCGAATTCAACTGCATTTTGCTAAATATGGGTGTGACTTAAGAGTGGCTTGAGAGCGCCAATTGGAGAAAAGAACTTATATCAAAAATTAGATGTATGGCTTTTCAGGCGTTAGCTCTATTAACCAGCGCTTCGTGTCAGGTCCGACAGTAGACTCATCAGGGTGGGATGTGTCAGACCCCACCCACTGACGCTGGGGTGTATGCAGGCGGGTTAATAGAGCTAACGCCTGAAAAAGCCATACATCTAATTTTTGATCTGATTTTTGATATGCTCTATTGGTGGAAAAATATCTAATTCCCTCCATGGAAATTTAGAATTTCCATTTGAAAATAACTTACCCAGGGAAAGCATTTGAACACGGACGTCCGAGCTGACAGGATCGTGTCGCTACAGTGACATCGCCTGAAACACACGGTGTGTTTGTGTTTGATGCTGATTTCTTGGCAAGACACTCAGGCCAGGCTAAGCCACTTGCAAATTTAGCAACACCGCCTCACAAAGTCCGTTTGAATTCACCCGCGTAGCGATCTGATTGTCTAACTTCAGTAGCCGATAAAATTACACTGGTGTGAGAAAAACGAATTACTTTTTTCAAATTACTTACTAGTACGACCAACTCTATAACTCTCACATACACGGTTGACATTGTTTCCGACCAGCCTGAATCTTCAGCAAATGCTAGGAAGGGAAACCGGTCGTAAAACTTGACTAATTCCATACGAGATAAATTCCGACCACATTTAACTGGGTAAGAGGCAAAGAAGAAGTAGAAGAAGATTTATTTAATATTCTCCAGAAAAAGACGAAATTGCATACTTATTTTGATAATAACATTTCGATGTGATATGCGGGTTTATTTCCCGGAGCACGCAGTTCTTGCTTGACAAGCAAAGGGCTGTTTCCTTCAGTGACTTTAATGATCGTCAAACAATGAACTCTCTTATTAACATAAAAAAAATAAATGGAGAATTGGAGTAATATGTTTGAAGATTTCTACGAGCTTGGAGGTAAAATGTTCGTCATAAAATTTGACGAAACTGTTAATTCAATTTGACATTTTGATGACATTTCTGTATCTGTATATCAATTATGCGAACACTACAGAAGGGTTTCTCGTCCAGGCGATAATGTCTGATGATAACGGAGGGCAGTTCTTGTCCTTTTTTTCTAAAACTATTCCACATGATTGGAATTTGCTGGTAGGCCTATATTATATACATGCCTGTTTGGGTCTGAAACTGCGTTCAGCACTAGCTTTCAAAAATGTATTATTATTATTATTATTATTATTATTATTATTATTATTATTATTATTATTATTATTATTATTATTATTATTATTACACTGACTGACAGAGCACATGCAACACCAAGAAGGAGTGGTTCGAAAGGGATGAAAGTTGGGGAAAAAACAGAGACGGCACGGACGAATAATTGATGTTTATTTCAAACCGATATGCAGGTTACACAATGCGCACGGCATCGACTCAGTAGGATGTAGGACCACCGCGAGCGGCGATGCACGCAGAAACACGTCGAGGTACAGAGTCAATAAGAGTGCGGATGGTGTCCTGAGGGATGGTTCTCCATTCTCTGTCAACCATTTGCCACAGTTGGTCGTCCGTACGAGGCTGGGGTAGAGTTTGCAAACGGCGTCCAATGAGATCCCACACGTGTTCGATTGGTGAGAGATCCGGAGAGTACGCTGGCCACGGAAGCATCTGCACACCTCGTAGAGCCTGTTGGGAGAAGCGAGCAGTGTGTGGGCGGGCATTATCCTGCTGAAACAGAGCATTGGGCAGCCCCTGAAGGTACGGGAGTGCCACCGGCCGCAGCACATGCTGCACGTAGCGGTGGGCATTTAACGTGCCTTGAATACGCACTAGAGGTGACGTGGAATCATACGCAATAGCGCCCCAAACCATGATGCCGCGTTGTCTAGCGGTAGGGCGCTCCACAGTTACTGCCGGATTTGACCTTTCTCCACGCCGACGCCACACTCGTCTGCGGTGACTATCACTGACAAAACAGAAGCGTGACTCATCGGAGAACACGACGTTCCGCCATTCCCTCATCCAAGTCGCTCTAGCCCGGCACCATGCCAGGCGTGCACGTCTATGCTGTGGAGTCAATGGTAGTCTTGTGAGCGGACGCCGGGAGTGCAGGCCTCCTTCAACCAATCGACGGGAAATTGTTCTGGTCGATATTGGAACAGCCAGGGTGTCTTGCACATGCTGAAGAATGGCGTTTGACGTGGCGTGCGGGGCTGCCACCGCTTGGCGGCGGATGCGCCGATCCTCGCGTGCTGACGTCACTCGGGCTGCGCCTGGACCCCTCGCACGTGCCACATGTCCCTGCGCCAACCATCTTCGCCACAGGCGCTGCACCGTGGACACATCCCTATGGGTATCGGCTGCGATTTGACGAAGCGACCAACCTGCCCTTCTCAGCCCGATCACCATACCCCTCGTAAAGTCGTCTGTCTGCTGGAAATGCCTCCGTTGACGGCGGCCTGGCATTCTTAGCTATACACGTGTCCTGTGGCACACGACAACACGTTCTACAATGACTGTCGGCTGAGAAATCACGGTACGAAGTGGGCCATTCGCCAACGCCGTGTCCCATTTATCGTTCGCTACGTGCGCAGCACAGCGGCGCATTTCACATCATGAGCATACCTCAGTGACGTCAGTCTTCCCTGCAGTTGGCATAAAGTTCTGACCACTCCTTCTTGGTGTTGCATTTGCTCTGTCAGTCAGTGTACATGGTGGTCGAAAACAATGTGAATCGAATATATGAGCATTAGAGGGTTGGACATATTGATAAATAATTTGAAAAAATATAATTCGATATCAAGCGCCGTTTTCATTTTATCAGGTCCTGAAGTTAGCCAATCAGATCGCTTTGTGGGCGAATTCAACTGCACTTTGCTAAATATGCGTGTGACTTAAGAGTGGCTTGAGAGCGACAATTGGAGAAAGATAAAAAATCAGATGTATGCCTTTTCAGGCGTTAGCTCTATTAACCAGCGCTTCGTCTCAGGTCCGACACTAGACTCATCAGGGTGGGATGTGTCAGACACCCCCCCCCCCACACTGACGCTGGGGTGTATGCTGGCGGCTGGGTGGGGTTTGACACATCCCACTCTGATGAGTCTAGTGTCGGACCTGAGACGAAGCGCTGGTTAATAGAGCTAACGCCTGAAAAGCCATACATCTAATTTTTGATCTGATTTTTTATATGCTCTATTGGTGGAAAAATATGGAAATTCCCTCCATGGGAACTTAGAATTTCCATTCGGAATTGCTAGGCGGGCATTAATTCCATTGTGGAGTTTTATCTCCCGTATGCAGTTGTCAGACTGTGCCTCTTAAATAGGCTTCTGATGGGTTCGCCTGCATACACCCCAGAGTCAGTGGGTGGGGTCTGACACATCCCACTCTGATGAGTCTAGTGTCGGACCTGAGACGAAGCGCTGGTTAATAGAGCTAACGCCTGAAAAGCCATACATCTAATTTTTGATCTGATTTTTTATATGCTCTATTGGTGGAAAAATATCGAATTCCCTCCATGGGAACTTAGAATTTCCATTCGGAATTGCTAGGCGGGAATTAATTCCATTGTGGAGTTTTATCTCCCGTATGCAGTTGTCAGACTGTGCCTCTTAAATAGGCTTCTGATGGGTTCGCCTGCATACACCCCAGAGTCAGTGGGTGGGGTCTGACACATCCCACTCTGATGAGTCTAGTGTCGGACCTGAGACGAAGCGCTGGTTAATAGAGCTAACGCCTGAAAAGCCATACATCTAATTTTTGATCTGATTTTTTATATGCTGTATTGGTGGAAAAATATCGAATTCCCTCCATGGGAACTTAGAATTTCCATTCGGAATTGCTAGGCGGGAATTAATTCAATTGTGGAGTTTTATCTCCCGTATGCAGTTGTCAGACTGTGCCTCTTAAATAGGCTTCTGATGGGTTCGCCTGCATACACCCCAGAGTCAGTGGGTGGGGTCTGACACATCCCACTCTGATGAGTCTAGTGTCGGACCTGAGACGAAGCGCTGGTTAATAGAGCTAACGCCTGAAAAAGCCATACATCTAATTTTTGATCTAATTTTTGATATGCTCTATTGGTGGAAAAATATCGAATTCCCTCCATGGGAACTTAGAATTTCCATTCGGAATTGCTAGGCGGGAATTAATTCAATTGTGAAGTTTTATCTCCCGTATGCAGTTGTCAGACTGTGCCTCTTAAATAGGCTTCTGATGGGTTCGCCTGCATACACCCCAGAGTCAGTGGGTGGGGTCTGACACATCCCACTCTGATGAGTCTAGTGTCGGACCTGAGACGAAGCGCTGGTTAATAGAGCTAACGCCTGAAAAAGCCATACATCTAATTTTTGATATGCTCTATTGGTGGAAAAATATCTAATTCCCTCCATTGGGACTTAGAATTTCCATTTGAAAAGAACTTAGCCAGGGAAGGCATTTGAACACGGACGTCCGAGCTGACAGGATCGTGTCGCTACACTGACATCGGCTGAAACACACAGTGTGTTTGTGTTTGATGCTGATTTCTTGGTAAGACTCTGAGGCCAGTCTAAGCCACTAGCAAATTTAGCAACACCGCCTCACAAAGTCCGTTTGAATTCACCCGCGTAGCGATCTGATTGGCTAACTTCAGTAGCCGATAAAATTACACTGGTGTGAGAAAAACGAATTACTTTTTTTCAAATTACTTACTAGTACGACCAACTCTATAACTCTCACATACACGGTTGACATTGTTTCCGACCAGCCTGAATCTTCAGCAAATGCTAGGAAGGGAAACCGGTCGTAAAACTTGACTAATTCCATACGAGATAAATTGCGACCACATTTAACTGGGTAAGAGGCAAATAAGAAGAATAAGAAGAAGATTTATTTAATATTCTCCAGAAAAAGACGAAATCGCATGCTTATTTTGATAATAACATTTCGATGTGATATGCGGGTTTATTTCCCGGAGCACGCAGTTCTTGCTTGACAAGCAAAGGGCTGTTTCCTTCAGTGACTTTAATGATCGTCAAACAATGAACTCTCTTATTAACATAAAAAAAATAAATGGAGAATTGGAGTAATATGTTTGAAGATTTCTACGAGCTTGGAGGTAAAACGTTCGTCATAACATTTGACGAAACTGTTAATTCAATTTGACATTTTGATGGCATTTCTGTATCTGTATATCAATTATGCGAACGCTACAGAAGGGTTTCTCGTCCAGGCGATAATGTCTGATGATAACGGAGGGCAGTTCTTGTCGTTTTTTTCTGAAACTATTCCACATGATTGGAATTTGCTGGTAGGCCTATATTATATACATGCCTGTTTGGGTCTGAAACTGCGTTCAGCACTAGCTTTCAAAAATGTATTATTTTTATTATTGTTATTATTATTATTGCGATCAGCAGTATTCTGTAAGAAGGAAGTCAGCTCCCAGACGAAACTATCTTTACATCGGTCTGTTTACAGACGAACTTTGCTTTACGGGAGCGAAAGCTGGGTGGATTCAGGATATCTTATTCATAAGTTAGAAGTTTTTTTTTTTTTGCTAGGGGCTTTACGTCGCACCGACACAGATAGGTCTTATGGCGACGATGGGATAGGAAAGGCCTAGGAGTTGGAAGGAAGCGGCCGTGGCCTTAATTAAGGTACAGCCCCAGCATTTGCCTGGTGTGAAAATGGGAAACCACGGAAAACCATCTTCAGGGCTGCCGATAGTGGGATTCGAACCTACTATCTCCCGGATGCAAGCTCACAGCCGCGCGCCTCTACGCGCACGGCCAACTCGCCCGGTAAGTTAGAAGTAACAGACATGAAAGTAGCAAGAATGATTGCTGGTACAAACAGGTGGGAACAACGGCAGGAGGGCACTCGGAATGAGGAGATAAAGGCTAATTTAGGAATGAACTCGATGGATGAAGCTGTACGCATAAACCGGCTTCGGTGGTGGGGTCATGTGAGGCGAATGGAGGAGGATAGGTTACCTAGGAGAATAAGGGACTCTGTTATGGAGGGTAAGAGAAGTAGAGGGAGACCAAGACGACGATGGTTAGACTCTGTTTCTAACGATTTAAAGATAAGAGGTATAAAACTAAATGAGGCCACAACACTAGTTGCAAATCCAGGATTGTGGCGGCGTTTAGTAAATTCTCAGAGGCTTGCAGACTGAACGCTGAAAGGCATAACAGTCTATAATCATAATGTATGTATGTATTTAATGTATGTATGTTGTTATTATTATTATTATTATTATTATTATTATTATTCCGAGCGAGTCGGGTACGCGGATCGTGTCACGTAGCTGTGAACATGCATTAGACAGGTGGTTGGTTCGAGCTCTACTGTAGCCAGCCTTCAAAATGGTTTTCCGAGTTTTCCCCATTTCCACTACAGGCAGATGTACCTTAATTCAAGACCACGGCTGATTCTTTCCCATCTTAACACTTTCCTATCCCATCGTTGTCAAATGAGCTAACAGAATCAATTATGACGGTATTCCAGTTATTTAATTTAACATAAATAACCTTATCACTTCCACATATTGCAGTGTGCGTATGCTAGTAGTTTCCTACTGTTTTCTTTAAACCATTAATAATAATTACAAATAATAAAGGACCTAACAATGTACCCTGTGGCACAGCTTCTATTGTCATCGATGCACACAAAGACTGATTATATTTGACGTACTCTTATTATCTGAACTGAACTACTTCCAGCACCCTACCCATGGTGCCGTAATGTTCAATTTCCGGAGCAGCAAACGATGCATCGCATTCCATTTCGAGGTCGAGAAATAATCCTTGTTCAGACCAGGAAAGAATGACATTTTTAATGTATTCTCTTGAATAAGGTGGATATGACGTCAGTCGTTCCAAGATTCTTAGTGTATCCCAACTGTCTGTTTGAAAGTATGTGATAATTTTCTTAAGGTTGTTAAATCTTGTTCGTAAATCACTTCTAGTATATTTTTGGTATTGTTGTAGTTATCGAATAGATCTGTAATTTCTAATGTCATAAATATTTATGGAAGTCGTTTTTTATATTTTTATTTTAA
Organism: Anabrus simplex; assembly: GCF_040414725.1. Taxonomy (NCBI): domain Eukaryota; kingdom Metazoa; phylum Arthropoda; class Insecta; order Orthoptera; family Tettigoniidae; genus Anabrus; species Anabrus simplex. The sequence continues at coordinate 167,626,126 of NC_090279.1, read as the reverse complement.
GCCGTTTTTTATTTATCATTGGTTTCACTGCGAAGCCATCACTATATTAATCAAAAGTAAAATGGCCTGTCAATCAACGAAGTTATTTGAATTACTGAAGTAATATTTGTATAAAATAAATTGTGTATTTTCAGATAACATATCAGACTGTTGTAATTCATATGAAATATTTCAATTAAATGCGTTGATGTCTCCCACACTACGCAAAATCGTAACACATGAGCTAAGGCTTCAGCGCTTATCTTCTGAACAACGCACATTAATGGAAAGCTTATTTCATCACGTTATGCACCAAGTGTACAATTAATAATCAATGAATTTGTTCCCATCAAGTAAGCAAAGTGATACATGGCACATTAGCTTTAGTCCTCTCGTTACAAGGGTGACAATAAGTAACTTCACTTCATGTTATTTTAAAAATCAGTTTAAATCCTCTTAACAATGGATGAGGAACATTCAATTTAATTTTAATCACACACTGAGTAACGTGCAGTACCACATTCCTCCATCTATAGGCAAGAGTTAATTCCGTCAATTTCACCAATGTTTTTATGTCAAAGTCGTGAGAGGTGCGGGGTACTTCTTCTCACTTTTGGGTATTTCCTCAGGAAACAGGTTCGTATTTACCTAATTTTTGTCAAAATGTGCGATTTACGTGGAAATTTTGCTGAAAATTCCATCAATTTCATAATTGTTTTGGAGAAAAAAAGATAACCACTTTTCCCTTTGCAAAAATCGAATGATCATAAATACGTTTTTTCGGTCTTGGTCACTCATGAACGGCTGCTAATTTCAGATGGTGACCAGCCATAAGATGTAGCGTGCACGGTTGCTAGGTAACATTGTCTGGCCCTAAATCCATGCCTGCACGGTTGCTATGGTTACACTTCCGTCAGACATTTTTGTCGCGTTACATTACACAAATAATGTTCCAATGACCACTAGCCATAAGGCATATTTATATCAAAAGAAGCAAAGTTTTCTTATGCATATGTGCGTGCATATTTGAGCAATTTAAAATGCATATTTTTTTAAATTTTTAGTGTACATAACACTTATCGCTACTCACGAATCTATTTATAGTTTTCAATCAATATTACAGTGAACTGGAAGATTTTGAATATTTAATCAATTAGAAATTATGGAAAATCACTTGATATTAATATAATTTGGATTCAGCTCATATGTACTTAATTATAACACCCAATTTATTTTATTTCTTATTAATGATTTATATCCTATGCGCAGTGTGAAGCAAATAAAATCTGTTATTTGATATACATTACAAACAATACAATATTGAGTAACTGCTATACACAATAGGGTATTTATTTTGTTTCATTCATTTCCGTTGTTTCCTATTTTAAGACCAGGCAAATGCTGGGTCTGTACCATAATTAAGGCTTCGGCCGCTTCCTCCCCATTCCTTGGCCATTCCTCTCCCATCGTCGCCATAAGACCTATCGGTGTCGGTGCGACGTAGGGCAAATATATTGATGCATTGATATATTTTATTTGTTGTGTAAAATTTTTTTTCATCGATATATTTCATTAACCCTGGACAGGTGGCACTCGTTGGTCCAAAGTGAGAGGTGGCGTGGGGTACTTTTCGACTACCATGATTGAACTTGCTATAATAACAAAATTATTAATTTTTATGCACATGAATAATCTTTATTAAACACATTACCTTGCATAATTCAACTGACAGGTTTATAATCTGATAACTACGTACTGCTATTGCTGCAGTATATCCCTGGGATAGTTATCCTCTTCATGACAATCCATATCGTGACAAGTTATTCGTTTTTCGAGTATAAGTTTCTCTGACTCTTTCAATTTCCAAGTTCGTACAACTTACAGTGAGTTGCAACATATCATTCGTGAAAAAATGCTCGAAGCTTCTTTAGGTGGTGATGCAGTTCTTGCTACGAGTTACTTGCACGGTAAACGAGTGACAATGTTGTGGGTTGAGTAGGTGAATTTTTAGGGAAAATAATTTTTGTCCAATTTGTAACACTGTCATTTCCTGTTGTGTTCAAAAACCGTTGAGAAAGAGATAAATCATCATTATTATTTAATACTTCATCATTAGCGCTCTGTCGCCTATCACTATTAAAGCCTACTACTTCTTCTAATTCATCCTCACTAAAACTTCTTCCTCTTCCACAGACTGTAAAAGGGCTAATATCCTTGCCTCGAGCTCTTTATAACTCATATCCAAGGCCCGGATTTTTATACAGTAACAGGTTAGATTGCAAACTAATTTACTTAGTAGGAAGTGTCGGCCACCCTCTCTTCCATAATGTAGCAAGAGTAACATAAATTGTAGGGGTTCTGAAGGGCCGTACTCCTAATGTTTATGCAAACACCGTAACATAGTCGTTGTGAAGGGAGACTATATTTGCTACTGGCTTCAGTAAGTTTGCATTCTAACCTATCAGTACATAAAAATCCGGGCTCTGCTCATATCTATCATAAGATATTAAATGAATCAATTCCTAACATGTTTACACAAGTAACTCACTGGGTACACAGGACTGCTACTGTTGTACTTCCGATGAACGGGATTGGTGGCGTGGGGTCTAACGAGACACTTTATTGCACCACGAGACAATAATCTCTCTTTCTAAGAATCAAAACCCTTCACTACAATTTCACTGACCTCAGACAAAAGGCAAGGAATGTGGGAAGAGGTATGTGACAGCCAAGGTCTCTATGTTTAAAAATAAGCGGTTTGGACAAAATATATATTTGCGCCAGATCTCAAAAGACCACGCGCCACCACTAAAGTATATTTTTATTAAAGAAAAATTATAAAATTAGCTAAATCTGTGTAGAAAAATTTGCAAGAAAGTAGTTTTCCGGAGGAGGGGTACTAATAAACGGGATGGAATATTAACAAAAATGTAGCACATAGTGCAGTTTTGGCAGTTTTACCAAAAGCATAGGATCACCTCTGTACGGGACAGTTAAACGTGAAAATACACACTAATGCAGTTTCGTTAACAGTTAAATGACAAAAGATGCATATTTTACTTCAATTCATAAACATTTCTGAAACCATTCGCATCCCTTGAGAGGGACAAATACACATCAGTCATTCACAAGCAAGTGCCGCAAGTCCTTGGCTACTATTGGAAGATTACCGAGTTCAAACAGAGAGAATAAAGCGTGCACAAAAGTCTGGTACAGTTTTGAGACGTCTAGCAGAAAACATGAAGCTGGAAAGAAATATGTTTCTGACTACACGCTTGTGCAGACAGAATTTGAGCAGTTAAAAGGATTTGGACAAAAGAATCTAATTAGACTTGAATTATTTTAAAGTATATATTTCTCAAAATAACCGACTTGAATTTCATGACATTTATTAAACGTACTACAAAATCTGTTTACACATTCTGTTTTAAATACAGTAAAACCTCCGGGTTAACTGAGTTTTTAGGTTGCCCGAATTATTAAATGTTCATATTAAACAAAATAACTTATAAAATGATCCAAGGTACGTATTTGAACACTCTGTTCACTAGAAGAACGTTTACAGTGCAGTATTTTAAATGTAAGAAATACAAAAGTATAAAGTATAAAGCATATAATACAATTCAGTATTTGCCCTTACAAAATACATAATAACTAATAGAGTACAGCATTAGAACATGGCAATGAAGGCACACCTTCATTGACCACACTTGAAACACTTATTGGTTTGAAAAAACTGCTGATCATTTTGTTGTCTGTCCAGCTCCATGGATAAATGGGGTCCAGGTTCTATTCCAGGCAAGGTCGAGAATTTTAACCATAATTGGTTAATTCCCCTGATACGGGGACTGGGTGTGATGTGCAGTCTTAATAATCATTTCATCCCCACAACGACACGCAGGTCGCCTACGGGAGTCAAATCAAAATACCTGCACCAGGCCTCTCCGGAAGCCACACGCCGGTGATTAATTATTATTTTTTGTATACGATTTTTATATTAATTTCTTCACGCAGATGCCTCAGATGTTGATAATATGCAGACATGTATTCATCGTTGTTATCCTCAACGTATTTAATGACAATGTTCCGATGGTCTTTAATTTCACTAAGTTGTGGCTTATGTTTAATAATATCACCTGCTTCATCCTGGTCAAATTCATCCAATTCAGAGCTTTCTGCAGCGAGCAAAATTTCAACGATTTCCTCCTCTGTTGAAATGTAGTAACTTGGATCATCTTCGTCTGCTTCTAGCCACAACGCAATGTCATCAACTGTTGTTCAGTTTTCACCATCTTTGTGTAGATTGTGGTGAATGTACTCTTTCAGCCGTATCTGGTTCAACCTCATCATTTACCAAAAGTTTCTTCCACGAGTTAATCAAAGTTGATGGGTTTATATCATTGACAGCAGACACAAAATTGAAACTCATGGGTCTGAAATTGTAATCTTTGAGATTATGTAACGTTTTATTCCCTCTGCTCTCTGTTCCTCCTGCAGCTGGTTCCTTGATTTCCACAATTTAATTTAAAAGCTTCTCTCTTGGATAGACGCTTGTCTGTGTAGATGACGCCTTGATCCATAGGCTGGATCAGAGAGGTTGTGCTCGCTGGCAAGAACATGCACCTGATCATTTTTATCATCACTAGACAGCTGTTCTTCGACATGTGGATGACCTGGGCAGTTGCACTGTAAAACTAGGGCCTTCACTTTATACTCGGGAATTTTCAAAACTTCTGTTTGATATGTTCTGATTTCTGGCACTGCTTTTCGTAGAAATTAAATCATTGTAATATCTGAAGTAATTGCATGTATATATTATTATTAAACGGATGTTCGGATTAACCGAAATACGGACCAATCTTCAATGAGGTTCTGCTGTATCGTTGACCCATATTAAATTGCGAATGATATTAACAAATGTTAACGTACTTTTCACTAACTTCGAAATAGAAAACCATTTATAGGCAGATATTTTTTCAGATCATAATTCATCCAAGTACGCGTAGTACCATATTACACAGTTTATATTATCACATGCACGCAATTCCTCTTTACCAGTCCTATTGGTTCAGAATTACCAGCAGTATCCATAGGCTTTTCCGGTTTTGTGGTGAAAAACACATAATTTTCAAGAGAAATTCATTTTCTCTTTATTCAAAATATTAGCCATATTTCTGTAAGTTATGAATACCATACCAGAAAAACTGCTTGCCTTTTGCGGCAAACTATTCGTCGAGCCATTTTCCAACTTCCTCGAAATTACTGAACTGATGCTCTGCGTGTGCGTGCCCCATTGATGCGAAGAGTTGAAAGTGAAATGGTGCCAGGTCGGGAGAGTACGGCGGGTGATGAAGGATGTCCCATCCAAGCGATTTCAAGGTGTCTTTCACATGTTTTGCTGTGTGAGACGGCGCATTGTCGTGTAACAAAATCACTCTCCAATGTCTTCTGGCCCATTTCCGTTGTGTTTCGAACAATGCGTGATTTAAATTAATCATTTGTTGGCGATAGCGTTGTACATTAAGCGTTTCGCCGGACTTCAAGAGTTCATAAAACACAATACCGCTCTGGTCTCACCAGACATAAAGCACTACGTTTAAATTGTCGAAACCATGTGTCACATGTTCTAATCGATGGAGCGGGTTCACCATATGTTTTTACCAGCAAACGATGAATTTCTACAAAAAATTTCTTTTGATTAAATAAGAAAAGCAATGCATTCCGCAAATGATCTTTTTCAGGCACAAATGTCGAAATGATCACTGAAAAATACAATACAGACGCTAGTGTTTTTTTGGCGGACTCAACTTGTGTGTGTTATAAAGTTAATGTCAGACGAACAAACTGACATATGTGTCAAATTCGTACGCTGCGTACTGTTCGCTGGCACCATCTCTTAGTGAAACCGGAAAAGACTTATGAATACGTCTTGTGCAGATCAGAAAAGTATTTTCAAACATTTTACACCCCTGTGTTAATGGGCCATGGTGGTGGCTTTTCAACAAATTCTGACGAAAATTACGTCGTAGGATAATTTTGAAAACCAGGAAAATATTACAAAATTTCAAATATATATGATGGTAAGTGCCGAAAATTTTACTGGAACAATAAAGGTGCTGTGACAAAATGTATTATTAATTAGTGCTCAAGTACTAATGAATAAGTATTTTAATTACCTATTGGAATAAAAAAGCGGTTGTCAAAAATATATTGTTCATTAGCATCAATTTGTACACATTATTGTTATTTGGGTCATCAGTAAATATACTGTTTTGATGCAGCATGTCATGCCACCCTACCACATACTAAACTTTTCATTTCTGCGTAACTACTGCATCCTACATCTGTTAGAATCTGTTTGTCATATACATGCCTTAGTCCACCTATACCGTTCTTACCGCCTACACTTGAAGAATTAACTGAGTAAGTCCTGGGAGTCTTAAGATGTGGCCTATCATTCATTCTACCTTTTCTTCTAGTCAAATTTTGCCAAATTGTTCTCCTTTCGCAATTCGATTCAGTATATCATAATTCGTGATTCTATGCAAGCCACCTTACCTTGGATATTTTTGTGTCACCATATTTCAAAAGCTTCTATGATATTTATTTCTGAGCTAGTTATCTTCCATGTTTCACTAATGCCACGCTCCAGGCAAAATTCTTAAAAAAAATCTTTGTAATTTCTATATCAGTGTTCGAACTGCCCAAGCTTCTCTTCTTAAGAAATGCCTTCCCCGCTTGCTCAGTTCTAAGATCCAAGCTTCAACTCCATAAAGTAAAATTGACCAAACATAACATTTAACCATGCGCTGTCTCAGTTTTAAGTTTAAGGCGTCATCACACAGTAAAGCCTTCATTTTCGTGAATGCTGATCCTGCCATTTGTATACGGGTCTTAATTTCGAGATCTGGCTTTAAATAATCTGATATCCAACAACCAAAGTATTTAGGTTTGTCAAATTGTTGGATTTGTTGACCTTTCAGTTTCACAATAGATTTTTAATTTCGTCGGTTGAAACCCATTAGTCTAGTTTTCTTAGTGTTGATTGTGAGAGCCATTTTCCTCCAACTGTATTAAGCTTGTAGTACAATTGTAGGCTTTCTGTACTACTGGCAAGAAGTACTGTACTGTGTCATCTACATATCTGAATGTGCGTATTAGTTCTCCGTTGAGCTTGATTCCCCATTCGGTACCTGTTACTGCCTTAAATACAGCTCCCGGATAGATGTTGAATAATAACGGGGACAAAACACAGCCTTGTCGAACCACTCGCCTAATTTCCATATAGTCTGATGCATCACCATCAATCGTCGTCACTGACGTTTGATTCCAGCAGAGGTTTTCGATGATTCGTATATCTTTACTCTTAATATTTCCTGTATCACCGGAGTTTGTTCAACTGCACTCCATTACTTTTGTTTCAAATTTATTTTCATCGTGTATTCCTTCTCCAAGGTTGTTCATACTATTTAGCAATTTCTCCAGACCTTCCGCAGACTCAGATGAAATAACATCATAGGAAAATCTTAGAGTTTTGATTTCTTCTCATTGCATTGTGGTTCCCGTATTATTATTATTATTATTATTATTATTATTATTATTATTATTATTATTATTATGCTCGATCGACTCAAGGCCTGTAATAGCTCGACGTGCGTACTGTTATAGTGATGGTACACGGCTACACGTATGTTAATACACGCCAGATGTTTGGCCCACATTGCGCAGACAACATCGATATTCAGGTAATGGCAGAGGGTAGGTACGGTAGCTACCCAGGGGAGTGATAACACAATGTCGGAATCCACCCTGGCTACCGCACGTCTGGTTGCTTTAACAAGAAACGGGGAAGGGAAGTATCAAGGTTTAAATTTCAAGCGGATAACATTGTAGACGGAAATAAACGACCTCAGTTTGTAGTGACTCCGATAATGCACGTTCCCACCATTCCTTCCCTTAAAAGCTATCTAACAAACAAACAAACAAACAAACAAACAAACAAACAAACAAACAAACAAACAAAAAGGGCACTATACCTATGATTGATGGTAGGCTATCAACCGAATGTTGCTCACACTGAAGACCTGGATATTGACTTGTTACTATGCAAGGTTGATGTGCTGACAGCATGGAAAGTTAGATGTTGGAGTCCTATAATCGTAAAGCTGCAGGGTGAGTCCTCCAAAGGTTGCCGTCATCCTGTATGTCGCGTACCGGCAAATGAGTGGGCGATCGCTGTCACACCGTTTCCATACGCCCGTAGAAGAACCCCTGTGCGTGGGGGCGGCAGAGTAACACGCGCAGTTTCCTCTGCCTGTCGTAAGAAGTGACTAGAAGGGGCGCAGGGTCTCTTGGGTTGGGAGCGTGGGTTGGGGACAATGGGGCTCTGAGATGAGTTCTGGCATTTTTTCCCCTTACTTGTGCCAGGCTCATCACTTTCATCTATGCTATTCAACCTCCCTTGGTCAACGCTTGTTCTTTTCCGACTTCGACTGTATTAGGTGATGAGCCTAGGGTGTCTTTCATTTTCACGCCCTTCGTAGCCTTTGTCTTTCTTTGGCCAATCCCATCCATTTTTAACTATGATTAATGTTATATAGAGTATGGCTGCCCAATTGTACTTCATCTTAAAACAATAATCACCACCTCCACCTCCACCACCACAACAACAACAACCATAGAAGACCCAGCATCTTGATGGATGGCCACGACCGGGAAACACATTTACAATCATTTCGACTTTCGCACAATGAAAAGTATGTTTTGTACGATATCTGATTCAGTGTTTCCTTAAGAACTATAATAGTGGAGATATGCATGAATGTACATTTTTATGGCCACGTCCATCGGCGATGAGCGTCGCTCATGTGGAAATATAGTTCAGTTGCCATGGTAACGAACTTGCTGGCGATCGTGGTCGTTGGTTTTATAAGGAGAAAAAAGAACGTGTTGTCGTTAGCCGTCAGTGATCAGCAAGGTATTATTATTATTATTATTATTATTATTATTATTATTATTATTATTATTATTATTAGACGTCAAAAGTAGCATCAGAACGTGAAGAGGAATGAGGTTAAATGGAATCATAAACGAGGGGATTGTACGACTAGATCTCGAATGCTTTTATATGTGTGTGTATGTATGTATGTTGGGTATTCAGCCCGAAGGCTGGTTGGATCCTCACCATTATTCAAGTTTAAAAACTTCATGTTTATTCCGTATTGAACCGAGAATCTAATGAAAACAAGAGAGGTCCACCTGTTCAATACCATATAATTTTACCGGTTTTGATGCCGGTGTGCATCACCATCAGCCAAAAATAAGAAAAATATACATAGACAAAGTTACAATAAACAATGCATAAAGTACATACAAATTTTACAAAACCGGCAAGACCCAATTAACAATGGGATCCATAAACATTAAGCTATGACCTAAACTTAAAAAATAGCACCAACTGTCTTAAAACTATGAATATACGTCCTCTTGATAAAAGTCCTCTGAATCTAAAAACATTAAACCATGTGCGAGCAGATTAAATTTGAGGACAAAAACCAGTTATTATTATTATTATTATTATTATTATTATTATTATTATTATTATTATGATTATTATTATTATTATTATTGTTATTATTATTATTATTATTATTATTATTATTATTATTATTATTATTATTATTATTATTTATCGTATGATGAATATATGTACACACATGTATATAGTTCAGGGTAAATGTGCGTAGTCACAAGTCCTTACAATACTATAACTCTAGGTCTAGCATTTTGATCCAATCAACTGCTTCATCCGATGTGCGGTGAATGTCCATCAGCGTTCCTTTGAAAGCTCGAATTGGGCAGTCAGCAACAATGTGGTGGATTGACTGAGAAGATGCACCACAATCACAATCTGCAGACCTAGTCCAACCCCATTTGCACAACAGGTAACCACATCTGCCTTGTCCAGTTCTTATTCGATTGATGATTCTCCACTGTCGTCTTGGAAGATCAAATCCTTGTACTCGTTTAGAAAGATTCTCAACCAGATGTTTGTTCACTACCGAAGACTGATCCCACTGGGCTTTCCATGAACTGTTAACATGAAAAGAGGTTCTTTCAAGATCCATTGTTGTACGCCTGGGTGGTTTCCTCGATTTCAGTCGTTGATGTTCAGTGTCCGTAATATCTTGATGGTTGGGTAGTTGGGGGTACTGCTGAATGTTCTTCCCAAACCTTTAGGAGAGCTTCTGATCGTCTTAGGGCTGGAAGTGCAATATTGCTGAGAACAGGAAGCCATAGTGTATTCGTGCTCCGAATGCAACCCGAGATTATGCGCATTGCCTGATTGAGTTGTACATCGATCTTCTTTGTGTGAACACTATTGATCCAAGAGGGGCAGCAGTATTCAGCAACAGAATATGATACGGCTAATGCTGTTGATCTTAGAACATGAGTATTGGCTCCCCACGATGTACCAGCAAGTTTCTGAAGAATATTATTTCTAGTTTCTACTTTAGCAGCTACATTTGAAAGATGTTGCTTGAAAGTCAAAGTTCTATCAAGTGTTATTCCCAAGTATTTTGGTGTACTGCAGAACGGCAACACTTCACACCTCGGAATCTGACTGTTGGTTTGTAATTAGACTGTCTGTTGCGTAAGTGGAATGTAGATATAACTGTTTTTTGAGGATTTAGGAGAAGGCACCAGTTCTTGAAGTATACATCCAAGGCTTCCAGATCAGTGGCTAAAGTAGGTTCAGCATCATAAAAGTTGGAGCACTGAGTCACCAAACAAATGTCATCAGCATAAATAAATTTTCTTGATGATGTGTCTGGGAGGGCATATATGTACAGACTGAAAAGAAGGGGGGAAAGGACTGATCCTTGAGGTAAACCATCGTTTTATTTAAACACTCTACTTCTGTCATTATCAGCGTAGATCTGGAAGTACCTATTACTGAGCAAATTGCTAAGTAAGGCCGTAAGTTTACGACATGGGATCACACTCAGAAATTTTAGAAGGAGTCCTTCTCGCCAGACAGTATCATAGGCAGCTGATAGATCCAAAAAGGCAGCCACGCTTACTGATTTCCTCTCATATCCCACAATCTGAATGATTTTGCTAATCATCTAATATCAGTTTCTAAAAACACAAAAGACAAGCGAACCAAAAAGGATATCAAATTAAAGTTGAACATCAAGAAAAGGGCAGCGCCGCAGTTTTCTGAATTCTCTACTCCATTCAAAGAAGGGGAAACTGAAGCCGCAATAAAAAGTATGAAACTTGGAAAAGCTGCAGGATTTGATGGAATTTATCCTGAATTTTTGGCTCCTTGCGGACCAGCCACAATAAAATAGTTAACCAAATTCTTCACTAATATTCTGCAAACTGGAAACAAAAACCAATGATTCACTATCATAAAAGTCCAAGAGCATAATTTTAATTTTGTAAGAACATATGTATAAAAGGTTTTCTTGCTAAACATTCACTGAGTATTAGAGTAACCGGTGCAAGAATTAAGAAAACATTTTTCTATTGGTTAAAAATGGCTGTCATTAAAATAACACAACCAGTCAAAAGACGTAACAACTTCCTATTTTGCGTGATAAAACATATGTCTTCTTTAACTTAGCCGCTTTCTTTAAGTATTAGATGGCAAGATATTTTTAATGAAAAATTGGCGGACGCCGTGTTTCCAGGGTACTGTTCTCGGTTCAAATTAGGACCTGAAGCAAATAAAAAAGAAAAGAATGTCAAGAATGGATTTTTTTAAAAATCTTGTCGTAAAAATTTACGTGAATAAGAGACTCGCCTCTGGGAGCGTATATATTATGTGTTATTAGACGTTAGGGAAGACACTGAGAGCCGCAAGACACCGTGACCAATGCACCCGCGTTGGAGGGGAAGGGAGGGGGAAGCAGAACAAGGGAGGCACTGAGAAGGAGTAGGACGTATTGAATAGGTGGACTTCTCTTGTTTCCATTAGGTTCACCATTAGCTGTCATAGATGGCCTAGGTGTCACTGAAGAGGCGGAGTAGGGAAATGAGGAGTGAGGTAGTTTCCCGTTGCTTTTCTCACTGAGCCAGAAGTTGCTATTGCACATCAGTCTGCCAAGCCCACTGAAATGCATTCACCAACCGACCCTTTGAGTGACATTTTCACACCATTCATAGCAGGGACTGGTTGCATAAGGAATTCCATTACTAGCATCGCTCATACCTCAGTCACTTTCACATTGTCAAAGCCAAGTATTAGACTGAGACTGGTCAATAGCAGAAGACATAGTGCACCGTAAACACTACATCTCGCCAGCAAAGGCCTGTCTTATTTAATTAATACCCAGGATTCACAACCGTATAAGAGCATGCCACGTCCCAGACAAGAGATATTGCAAAGTTTTTTTCTCACTTGGATATACCGATGTCTTCTTGCCAGCACATGTCTTTTGTTAATGAACACTTGTTTGGCCAGTGCCATCCCCTGTCTCACTATCGGAGTGTACTTACTTCTTTTAAAAATTCATTACGTTCAAATTGATATGCTGCCGGTATAAAAATTGACTATGAAAGTAGTATAATGCAGGGATTCTGCCGCCTCCTCCGCCGCCCGCCTCCTCCTCCTCCTCCTCCCGCGGGAAATTTGAATTTTGGCGGGAGATTTGAATTTTGGCGCGAGATTTGAATTGGTAAACAAAGCCACGTGCTTTTTGACAGACAACAACGCATCGCTAACCTCACTGCTACCATCTTGACGGGCCTAAACCTCACTAGTGCCAACTTAACCTAACTAGCATGAGGTAAACAAAGCCACGTGTTTTTTGACAGCCACGTGCTTTTTGACAGACAACAACGCATCGCTAACCTCAGTACTGCCATCTTCACGGGCCTAAACCTCAGTAGTGCCAACTTAACCTAACTAGCGCGAGGTAAACAAAGCCACGTTCTTTTTGACAGCCACGTGCTTTTTTGACAGCTGTCATCCGCCATCTTTGAGCACTGTGCTGCCCTCTATATCGCAGTAGCTGCAAAATTCGTCACCTGTCATCGGCAGTGCTGCCATCTTGACGGGTCTAAACCTTAGTGCTACCAACTTAACCTAACTAGCGCGAGGTAAACAAAGCCACGTGTTTTTTGACAGCTGTCATCCGCCATTTTTAATCTATAGAGCACAGTGCTGCCCTCTTTAGCTACTTACCTTTGAAATGTGGTGGTGGATAATTTGAAAAATGCTTTTTGACAGCAGCCATCTTTGTGCACCATGCTGCCCTCTTTAGCTAGATACCTGTGGTGGCAGGCAATTCCACATGACAGCAGCCATCTTTAATCAAGAGAGCACTGTGCTGCCATCTTTAGCTAGATACCTTTGAAATGTGGTGGCGGTAAATTGAAAAATTTCACGTGCTCTTGTTTGGAAACAAACACACGTGCTTTTTTGACAGCTACCATCCGCCATCTTTAATCAACAGAGCATAGTGCTGCCCTCTATGTGGTGGCGGCAAATTCCACGTGCTCTTGTTTGGAATCAAAGCCATGTGCTTTTTTGACAGCTGTCATCCGCCATCTTTAATCAACAGAGCACCGTGCTGCTATCATGCGGGCAATTTCGTCAGCTGTCATCCGCCATCTTTAATCCACAGAACACCGTGCTGCCCTCTTTATGGCTACTACCTTAAGCACGTAGTAGCGGGCAATTTGAAAAGTTCTGTTAGCTATCATCCGCCATCTTTGAGCACCGTGCTGCCATCTTTAGCTAGATACCTTTGAAATGTGGTGGCGGCAAATTGAAAAATTTCACGTGCTCTTGTTTGGAAACAAACTCACGTGCTTTTTTGACAGCTACCATCCGCCATCTTTAATCAACAGAGCATAGTGCTGCCCTCTATGTGGTGGCGGCAAATTCCACGTGCTCTTGTTTGGAAACAAAGCCATGTGCAGCTGTCATCCGCTATCTTTAATCCAGAGAGCACCGTACTGCCCTCTTTATCGTAGTAGATGTAAATTCGTCACCTGTCATCCGCAGTGCTGCCATCTTTAGCTAGATACCTTTGAAATGTGGTGGTGGATAATTTAAAAAGAGAAATTCTACAGCAGCCCTCTCTCGACGCTAATTGCATAAGATGGCGGCTATACATGACTCCTTAAGGGTGCTTACGCAAGATGGCTGCTATACACAGACGCCCTTGGGATGCTTGCGCAAGATGGCAGTTATACATGGCTCCTTATGAGATGCCCTAGGGATGCTTGCTCAAGATAGCGACTGCTCTTATGGGACGGCTTAAGTGTCCTTGCACAAGATGGCTTGAGATGCCCTAAGGATGCTTGCGCAAGATGGCGGACACAAGATGGCGGCTATACACAACTCCTTATGAGACGCTTTAAGGGTGCTTGCGCAAGATGGTTGCTACTCTTATGAAGAAAGCTAGCTTAGAGGCTAACGTGTCGTGCTAGTTCGATTCATTAAATTTAGGGCTTAAATGCAAAATGTTAAATTTATCGAAAACGGTGCACCGTAGAGCAAAACGGACAAAATTTTTCTGCCTAATACCTAGGTTCGCAGTATGAGGAACAAGAAAACCATAGTCTAATGATGGGAGCAACGGTTCGGTTCCTACTTAGGCCCTTTGACATTTGCTCTGTTTTAGCTTGTATTGAAGCGAGTCTTCGTAACATGATCAGGTCTAGCTATGGTAGAGAGTATAACGTACCGTGCTGGTTCGATTCATTAAATTTGGAGGCTTAATTGCAAAATGTTAAATATCTCGAAAACGGTGCATCTTAGAGCAGAACGGACAAAATTTTTCCGCCTAATACGTAGGTTCGTAGTATCAGGAACAAGAAAAAACATAGTCTAATGATGAGATCAACGGTTCGATTCTTACTTAAGCCCTTTGGCATTGGCAGCTATCTATTTCTACAAGATGGTGCCTGCTCTTATGAGACACAAGATGGCTTGAGACGTCCTAGGGATGCTTACGCAAGATGGCGGACACAAAATGGTGACTATACATAGCTCTTTATGAGACAGCCTAGGGGTGCTCGCACAAGATGGCAGCTACTCTTATGAAGAAAGCTAGCTTAGAGGCTACTGCGCAAGATAACAGCTGCTGTTATGCATGTGGTGGAGGGCAATTTGAAATTCTATGTGCTTAATCAACAGAGCACCCTGCTACCCTCTTTCGCTGAAATGTGGTGGTGGATAATTTGAAAAATTCTTTTGACAGCTATCATCTTTAAACAATGGCGACTATACATAGGCTGTTAAGGCCTTATCATTCTCCTCCTCCTCCTCCTCCTCCTTCTCTACCTCCTCCTCCGCCTCTTATGTCAAGGCATAGCTTTATATCGAACAAGTTTAAACCTGCATCGCGAAGGCAAGCGTGTGCAACGATAACATTATTATGCATGTTTAGACTTTCGAAACATAAGAAGAGTAGAATCAAACGCTGTACTCGATACGACATGTGATCAGAACATTGATTGATGCGTTCAGAAAACAAAATAAGTGATCAAGACTAGAATCGAACACTGTACTCAATACATCATGTGTTTAGAATATGTCAGGGGATACCCTTGTTCTAAGAAGATAAGATTGAAACATAACAAGACTAGAATAGAACACTGTAATCGATGTTGCTAACTTCAACATGTGATCAGAACATTGATTGATGTGTTCAGAACACAAAATAAGTGATCATGACTAGAATCGAACACTGTACTCGATACAACATGTGATCAGAACATTGATCGATGTGTTCAGAACACAAAAGACTAGAATCAAGACTAGAATCGAACACTGTACTCAATACAACATGTGTTTAGAACATGTTAGGGGGTACCCTTGTTCTAAGAAGATCAGAATGAAACATAACAAGACTAGAATCGAACACTGTAATCGATGTTGTTAACCTCAACATGTGATCAGAACATTGTTTGATGTGTTCAGAGCAAAAGTACAATTTTGATGATTTGCTTAGTGTAAAATCAAAAAACTATGGAAACACACTGTGCACATATCGCATAGCTAACTCTCTCAGTAAGCAATATTGCAAAAGTACAACTTCAATGATTTGCCTAGTGTAAAAATAAAAAAACTGTACCCATACTGCGCAGCTAACTCGCTCGGTAAACGATATAGCCAAAGTATAACTTCAAATTATTTACCTTCCATCATTCGTCTTGTGTGAAAATCAGTCGAACAAGTTATCGCATAAACATGTAACATGAAATATCAGTCAATCTGTTGGCATGGGTTACAAGCATGTAGCTTATGCGGGAAGTAAAATTAAACAGAACGCTAGTGCTATAAGAAATACTCTGCTTACATTTAAGTCCCTAGCTGTTGAACAAGTTATTACATAAATATGTAACATGAAATATCGGTTCGGAAACATATTGTTTCAAGTATGAAAGGACTCTTCCTCCTCCTTACCGCATATTCCTTGTAGGGCTAAAGGGCTAATGGGCAAAAGGGCTAAAGGGCTAAAGGGCTAATGGGCTAAAGGGCTAAAGGAACAGCAACCTCATCGATCGCTATCAGCAAGAACGCTTGTACTTTGTTAAGTGTAGAAAATTAATCTTTATTTGTAAATGGTTTCATGTTCAGAACAAGGAATGGAACCTAGGGGTTACGTCTTACCTAATAAAATCCCCGAGGTGCGATGAGTTACGTTTTTCGAACTAGTGTTTGGAGCACTGAACTTTTCAGGACGATAGCAGAGAGTTTAGCAATGTTCTGTTTTTGGATTATAAATTCCGCGCTACAACATGCATAAGGTGGCAGCCCTTGAGGTTTACTGCCGTAAAGATGATAGGAGTGAGGTTAACAATGTTCCGTTGTTGGATTTTAAATTCCGCGCTATAACATGCATAAGGTGACAGCCTTGAGGTTTACCGCTGTAAAGATGGCAGCAGTGGGGTTAGCGACGCTCTATTGTCCTTCAAAGTGAGGTTAGGGTTCGTCAAGAAGACAGCTGTCAAAAAAGCACGTGGCTATGTTTACCAAACAAAGAGCACGTGGTCGTGACGTCACGGTCACGTAGTATGCTGCCTCAGCATGCAAAGTTCAATGTCTACACCTACGTAGTAAACATTCTGCTGTGTTCACAAGATTTTTTACACATAACTATTCTTTATGCTTTAAATTCATGCACATAGGCTATGCTAAGATAGCAGCACAAACACATGCGAACTTTGTACATTCTAATGGAATATGTTTAGTACTGTGTGCATCATGGATACATGACGTGTACACGCATTTAAACATGGCTATACTTAATGCTGCTGCTTTGTTTACAAGATTTTTATACATTGCTATTCTTTATGCTTTAAGTTCGTGCACACACAAGCGATAGTCGTACGCTCTGGCAGGAGAAGTTTAGTACGATATTCGATACATTATCGGTGGGTGATGTGTACACGCTTTAGAACATAGCTCTTCTTTGTGCTTTATGTTCGTGCACATGGGTTAGGGATACACAAAAGCGATTGCTACATGCTCTAGCGGAGAAAGTCTAGTACGATAGTCGATGCATGTAAAATCGATAGGTTTTGCTAAGGTAGCAGCACACTTACACGATTTTAGCACAATCTAGTGGAAAAATTTTAGTCGTTTCATACAAAATCATTAGGTAATGTGTAAACGCTTTGAAACAAGGCTATTCTTTGTACTTTAAGTTCATGCGTACAGGTTATGCTATGATAGCAGCACAATCTACCTGAAGAAGTTTTGTACGAGAGTCGATACATGCAAAATCGATAGTTGATGCGTACACGCTTTGAAACATGACTATTCATTGTACTTTAAGTTCATGCGTATAGGTTATGCTAAGATAGCGGAAGAAGGTTAGTGTGATATTTGATGCATGCAAAATCGATAGATAATGTGTACACACTTTGAAACATGGCTATTCTCTGTACTTTAAATTCATGTGTATAAGTTATGCTAAGATAGCAGCACAATCTAGCGGAAGAAGTTTAGTACGATATTTGTTGCATGCAAAATCGATAGGTGATGTGTACACACGTTGAAACATGGCTATTCTTTTTACTTTAAGGTCATGCGTATAGGTTATGCTACGATAGCAGCACAATCTAGCGGAAGGAGTTTAGTACGAGAGTCAATGCATGCAAAATCGATAGGTAATGTGTACATGCTTTGAAACATGGCTATTCTTTGTACTTTTAAGTTCATGTGTATAAGTTATGCTAAGATGCCAGCACAATCTAGCGGAAGAAGTTTAGTACGATATTTGTTGCATGCAAAGTCGATAGGTAATGTGTACACGCTTTGAAACATGGCTATTCTTTGTACCTTAAGGTCATGCGTATAGGTTATGCTAAGGTAGCAGCACAATCTAGCGGAAGAAGTTTAGTACGAGAGTCGATGCTTGCAAAATCGATAGGTAATGTGTACATGCTTTGAGACATAGCTATTCTTTGTACTTTAAGTTCATGCGTCTTAGTTATGCTAAGATAGCAGCACAATCTACCTGCAGAAGTTTAGTACGAGAGTCGATACATGAACATTCGATAGTTGATGTGTACACGCTTTGAAACATGACTATTCATTGTACTTTAAGTTCATGGGTATAGGTTATGCTAAAATAGCAGCACACTCTAGCGGAATAAATTTAGTACGAGATTCGATGAATGCAAAATCAATAAGTAATGTGTACACGCTTTGAAACATGGCTATTCTTTGTACTTTAAGTTCATGTGTATAAGTTATGCTAAGATAGCAGCGTAATCTAGCGGAAGAAGATTTAGTACGATATTTGATGCATGCAAAGTCCATAGGTAATGTGTACACGCTTTGAAACATGACTATTCATTGTACTTTAAGGTCACGTGTATAGGTTATGCTAAGATAGCAGCACAATCTAGCGGAAGAAGTTTAGTACGAGAGTCGATGCATGCAAAAACGATAGGTAATGTGTACACGCTTTGAAACATGGCTATTCTTTGTACTTTAAAGTCATGCTAAAATAGCAGCACTATCTAGCGGATGAAGTTTAGTTCGACGGTCGATGCATGTAAAATCGATAGGTGATGTATACACGCTTTGAAACATGGCTATTCATTGTACTTTAAAGTCATGCTAAAATAGCAGCACTATCTAGCGAATGAAGTTTAGTTCGACGGTCGATGCATGTAAAATCGATAAGTGATGTGTACACGCTTTGAAACATGGCAATTCATACTGCTGCTCTGTTCCGAAGACTTTTAAGCATAGCTAATCCTCATGCTTCTCTTAACGACGTCGAGCTAAGGATTGATTACGTGACCGTGACGTCACGACCACGTGCTCTTTGTTTGGTAAACATAGCCACGTGCTTTTTTGACAGCTGTCTTCTTGACGAACCCTAACCTCACTTTGAAGGATAATAGAGCGTCGCTAACCCCACTGCTGCCATCTTTACAGCGGTAAACCTCAAGGCTGCCACCTTATGCATGTTATAGCGCGGAATTTAAAATCCAACAACGGAACATTGTTAACCTCACTCTTATCATCTTTACGGCAGTAAACCTCAAGGGCTGCCACCTTATGCATGTTGTAGCACGGAATTTATAATCCAACAACAGAACATTGCTAAACTCTCTGCTATCATCTTGAAAAGTTCAGTGCTCCAAACACTAGTTCGAAAAACGTAACTCATCGCACCTCGGGGATTTTATTAGGTAAGACGTAACCCTAGGCTCCATTCCTTGTTCTGAACATGAAACCATTTACAAATAAAGATTAATTTTCTACACTTAACAAAGTACAAGCGTTCTTGCTGATAGCGATCGATGAGGTTGCTGTTCCTTTAGCCCTTTAGCCCATTAGCCCTTTAGCCCTTTAGCCCTTTTGCCCATTAGCCCTTTAGCCCTACAAGGAATATGCGGTAAGGAGGAGGAAGAGTCCTTTCATACTTGAAACAATATGTTTCCGAACCGATATTTCATGTTACATATTTATGTAATAACTTGTTCAACAGCTAGGGACTTAAATGTAAGCAGAGTATTTCTTATAGCACTAGCGTTCTGTTTAATTTTACTTCCCGCATAAGCTACATGCTTGTAACCCATGCCAACAGATTGACTGATATTTCATGTTACATGTTTATGCGATAACTGGTTCGACTGATTTTCACACAAGACGAATGATGGAAGGTAAATAATTTGAAGTTATACTTTGGCTATATCGTTTACCGAGCGAGTTAGCTGCGCAGTATGGGTACAGTTTTTTTTATTTTTACACTAGGCAAATCATTGAAGTTGTACTTTTGCAATATTGCTTACTGAGAGAGTTAGCTATGCGATATGTGCACAGTGTGTTTCCATAGTTTTTGATTTTACACTAAGCAAATCATCAAAATTGTACTTTTGCTCTGAACACATCAAACAATGTTCTGATCACATGTTGAAGTTAGCAACATCGATTACAGTGTTCTATTCTAGTCTTGTTATGCTTCAATCTTATCTTCTTAGAACAAGGGTATCCCCTGACATATTCTAAACACATGATGTATTGAGTACAGTGTTCGATTCTAGTCTTGATCACTTATTTTGTTTTCTGAACGCATCAATCAATGTTCTGATCACATGTTGTATCGAGTACAGCGTTTGATTCTACTCTTCTTATGTTTCGAAAGTCTAAACATGCATAATAATGTTATCGCTGCACACGCTTGCCTTCACGATGCAGGTTTAAACTTGTTCGATATAAAGCTATGCCTTGACATAAGAGGCGGAGGAGGAGGTAGAGAAGGAGGAGGAGGAGGAGGAGGAGAATGATAAGGCCTTAACAGCCTATGTATAGTCGCCATTGTTTAAAGATGATAGCTGTCAAAAGAATTTTTCAAATTATCCACCACCACATTTCAGCGAAAGAGGGTAGCAGGGTGCTCTGTTGATTAAGCACATAGAATTTCAAATTGCCCTCCACCACATGCATAACAGCAGCTGTTATCTTGCGCAGTAGCCTCTAAGCTAGCTTTCTTCATAAGAGTAGCTGCCATCTTGTGCGAGCACCCCTAGGCTGTCTCATAAAGAGCTATGTATAGTCACCATTTTGTGTCCGCCATCTTGCGTAAGCATCCCTAGGACGTCTCAAGCCATCTTGTGTCTCATAAGAGTAGCCACCATCTTGTAGAAATAGATAGCTGCCAATGCCAAAGGGCTTAAGTAAGAATCGAACCGTTGATCTCATCATTAGACTATGTTTTTTTCTTGTTCCTGATACTACGAACCTACGTATTAGGCGGAAAAATTTTGTCCGTTCTGCTCTACGATGCACCGTTTTCGAGATATTTAACATTTTGCATTTAAGCCTCCAAATTTAATGAATCGAACCAGCACGGTACGTTATACTCTCTACCATAGCTAGACCTGATCATGTTACGAAGACTCGCTTCAATACAAGCTAAAACAGAGCAAATGTCAAAGGGCCTAAGTAGGAACCGAACCGTTGTTCCCATCATTAGACTATGGTTTTCTTGTTCCTCATACTGCGAACCTAGGTATTAGGCAGAAAAATTTTGTCCGTTTTGCTCTACGGTGCACCGTTTTCGATAAATTTAACATTTTGCATTTAAGCCCTAAATTTAATGAATCGAACTAACACGACACGTTAGCCTCTAAGCTAGCTTTCTTCATAAGAGTAGCAACCATCTTGCGCAAGCACCCTTAAAGCGTCTCATAAGGAGTTGTGTATAGCCGCCATCTTGTGTCCGCCATCTTGCGCAAGCATCCTTAGGGCATCTCAAGCCATCTTGTGCAAGGACACTTAAGCCGTCCCATAAGAGCAGTCGCTATCTTGAGCAAGCATCCCTAGGGCATCTCATAAGGAGCCATGTATAACTGCCATCTTGCGCAAGCATCCCAAGGGCGTCTGTGTATAGCAGCCATCTTGCGTAAGCACCCTTAAGGAGTCATGTATAGCCGCCATCTTATGCAATTAGCGTCGAGAGAGGGCTGCTGTAGAATTTCTCTTTTTAAATTATCCACCACCACATTTCAAAGGTATCTAGCTAAAGATGGCAGCACTGCGGATGACAGGTGACGAATTTACATCTACTACGATAAAGAGGGCAGTACGGTGCTCTCTGGATTAAAGATAGCGGATGACAGCTGCACATGGCTTTGTTTCCAAACAAGAGCACGTGGAATTTGCCGCCACCACATAGAGGGCAGCACTATGCTCTGTTGATTAAAGATGGCGGATGGTAGCTGTCAAAAAAGCACGTGAGTTTGTTTCCAAACAAGAGCACGTGAAATTTTTCAATTTGCCGCCACCACATTTCAAAGGTATCTAGCTAAAGATGGCAGCACAGTGCTCTCTTGATTGAAGATGGCTGCTGTCATGTGGAATTGCCTGCCACCACAGGTATCTAGCTAAAGAGGGCAGCATGGTGCACAAAGATGGCTGCTGTCAAAAAGCATTTTTCAAATTATCCACCACCACATTTCAAAGGTAAGTAGCTAAAGAGGGCAGCACTGTGCTCTACAGATTAAAGATGGCGGATGACAGCTGTCAAAAAACACGTGGCTTGGTTTACCTCGCGCTAGTTAGGTTAAGTTGGTAGCACTAAGGTTTAGACCCGTCAAGATGGCAGCACTGCTGATGACAGGTGACGAATTTTGCAGCTACTGCGATATAGAGGGCAGCACAGTGCTCAAAGATGGCGGATGACAGCTGTCAAAAAAGCACGTGGCTGTCAAATAGAACGTGGCTTTGTTTACCTCGCGCTAGTTAGGTTAAGTTGGCACTACTGAGGTTTAGGCCCGTGAAGATGGCAGTACTGAGGTTAGTGATGCGTTGTTGTCTGTCAAAAAGCACGTGGCTGTCAAAAACACGTGGCTTTGTTTACCTCATGCTAGTTAGGTTAAGTTGGCACTAGTGAGGTTTAGGCCCGTCAAGATGGCAGCAGTGAGGTTAGCGATGCGTTGTTGTCTGTCAAAAAGCACGTGGCTTTGTTTACCAATTCAAAATTCAAATCTCCCGCCAAAATTCAAATTTCCCGCGGGAGGAGGAGGAGGGAGGAGGAGGAGGAGGAGGAGGCGGGCGGCGGAGGATGCGGCAGAATCCCTGCATTATACTACTTATGAAAATTAAAGAACCACTAGAATTTACTCTTCAATTGGGAAATCATTTACTAGAATTTAATATTCACACTCCTTTACATACCACAAACTAGGAATTAAATCGCAATATACTTCGGTTACTAAGAAATTACACTCAGAAACTCCTTCTGTGAGGAAAGCAATGGCAAGCTACCTCACTCCTCATCTGGCCTAGTACGCCTCATTTTGGTGCTGCCATTGGTTTTTTGGGATTCCTCATAACCGCATAACCTTTGGTGGTGCTATTTGAGGATCCAACCAGCCTCTGGGCTGATGACCTAACAGACAGGGAGAAGCTCCTTCTAGAATCTTCTTTTTTGCTAGTTGCTTTACGTCGCACCGACACAGATATGTCTTATGGCGATGATGGGACAGGAAAGGGCTAGGAGTGGGAAGGAAACGACCGTGGCCTTAATTAAGGTACAGCCCCAGCATTTGCCTGGTGTGAAAATGGGAAACCACGGAAAACCATTTTCTGGGCTGCCGACAGTGGGGTTCGAATATACTATCTCCCGAATACTGGATACTGGCCGCACTTCCGCGACTGTAGCTATTGAGCTCTGTCCTTCTATAATCAGAGACAACAAATGTTACTGGGAAAACATGGACTCGCTTGCAAAGAGTGGTTCACCCTCTGAAGCGATTATCACAAACGCATGAAAGTGAACACAGGAAAAGCTTATTTCAGTATCCGGCCGTCACGTACTTTAAACACTTAGTTAGGGAATATTACAGTAGATTCCTAATATGGAAGCGTCGGAGGTATTCCTGAGTAAAATCGTGCCGCATTTGTAGGATCTGACTCTCTACATTCCTCGTATTGAAGAATGGGGAAATTTTCCTTCCCATTTAGTCCCAGACATGTTCAACGGATAACAGATTATATTTACCGACTACTAGATGCTTTAACAAACTTAGCGAAAAGTTCGAATTCTAGGAAGAAAATTTGGTAGGTATTGGGTAAAGGAAACTACTTTGTTCTTACCCACGTGCAGCTAGCTGACACAGATTAGGAAGAGTAACGTTAAGAGGACTTTATTTTTCAAACACTACATTAAAATCCTTAGGGGGGGCAGGGGAACATACTGACATCACCAAGGCAATTGGAAGATGCCCGCCCGCCCGGGATGCACGTGAGTGATCATTATCCTGCTGGAATATAAAATTCTGGAACCAATTCAAGAAGGGAAGCACATGCGGTTGGAGAATTTCTAGGAGGTACCAGTATTCCATAGATTTTCCTATTTTTTTTTTTTTTTTTGCTATTTGCTTTACGTCGCACCGACACAGATATGTAGATGTGTCTTATGGCGACGATGGGAGAGGGGCATTTGCCTGTTGTGAAAATGGGGCCAAATCAGAAGAGATTTCATCTCAAACCATGGGGCTATGCACCCTAGTTGTGGGATCCCGTAATATGGAATAGTACATTTGTTCTCGTTCCATCAGATCTCCATACATTGATTCGATATTCACCCATATACAGAGAAACCTGCGCTTTTTCTCCGAACGTCACCTTTTGCCCTTACACAAGAATTCATGGCACCCGCTTGTGGCAAAAGCACAAGACGAACCTGTACTGATGAAGTGAGGGATTTCGAGAAGACCGATCGTGTTGGAAGAAAGATAATGCGCCGACTAGCGCATTAAAATTTCAGGTAGGCCTATTGAACGTAGTGAGGGGTGGGAAGATCAGTTCACCGCATTATTAAATTCACGTAGATAAGAACGAAATAGGCACTGTATTTTGTTGAAGTGAGGAAATGTCATTTGTTGAAATTTGCTTATTAAACAACTGCTTCATGATCTTTAACCAGTCTACACCACAGATGATATTAATTTTCATTCCCTGGAACTGTCTACGGTTTGAGGAGTGTGGTTTAACCAATATAATCCTTCGCTGTCTTCGTGATGTACGAGTCGTAGTGTAGATCCGGTGACTTCGCACGAAGACGCGAACTGTTTTCCCCCGTTCGACCCGCGCAATGCAAAGACTCTGCATTGTATTTACGAAATATACACAAATGTTGCATTAATATAACAGATGAGATTATTAACACCTTTAATCCTCTAATTATCTCGTAAGTTAGTTATATCTAACATTTTGATCCAAACGCTCAAATCATAATTATTGTTTTCCTCTTCAATGTACCTAACAAATAATTTTTAAGGTATTAATAAAAATATGGGTACAACGGACGTATAATAAGATTAAAATAATGATGATCAAGTATTTAATTCCATATCTCTAGATTGCCATAAATACAGCAACTTTCGTGATTTTTCCTTGAAACATCCGGCACGTTTGTCTTAGCTTTTGCAGTTTTTAAGTACAGCCGATGTTCTCTCAAATCTTAATGCACGGACCAGCAAAATACGTTAGTTACTGCCCACATTTACGGAAATTGCTGAGGATTTAAGTTATCTACTGGCAATAGTTTAATTTTAACATTTTGTAATAATTCCCAATTATTTTAATGAACGGTTAGTTGGACAGTTTTTTCCTCTTACTTAGCATTAACTTTGATGGAAAAGGCAGCGTGTTCTAAACATGACCTAACCCAAGAAATTACACATAATTATAAGGTTCAATTAGTTACTGACCATTTGCTTGTTCTGTATCAACAATAAAGAGCACTGGTATAAATCTATAAAACAAGAAGGAAATCAAAAATAGATCTCACAATCTGTTCTGGAAAATGAGCGAAATATAATCCTGTATTTTTGTGACAGTTACATTTTCGGTTGGGATTTTCGTCTTCCGTAAATGTGTCCTGCCCTCTTTCGATGGAAATTAATATTAGTGTACATGTACGTGTACATATAACTTCTTAGCACTGTTGAAAGTGCGAAATTTCACACACTGTATTTGTGTATGTATATGTTTTTGACATGCTCTTTCGGCGAAAAATATCTAATTCCCTCCATGGGAATTCAGAATTTTCCATTCGGAATTGCTAGGCGGGCAATAATTCCATTGTGGAGATTTATCTCCCATATGCAGTTATCAGACTGTGCGTCTTATAATGGGCTTCTGATAAGCTCACCTGCATACACCCCAGCGTCAGTGGGTAGGGTCTGATACATCCCACTCTGACGAGTCTAGTGTCAGACCTAAGACGAAACGCTGTTTAATAGAGCAAACGCCTGGAAAGCCTTACATCTGATATGTATTTAAACTGGCAAGACATTATATTTCCACAAAAGCGTGCTACACGGTATCAATTAAATGAAAAAAATCCATGAGAAGAATGATGTCCATTGAATTTTTATATGACAGCTAATTATTTGAGAAAACTAGGCTGCTGTCTCTTCCTTCCCACTCATATCCCTTTCCTGTCTCAACGTTTCCGTAAGACCTGTCTGTGTCGTTGCGACAATTTGACTTTCCATTGCCGTCCAAACTTTTTAAGTGTGTGTATGAAGATATTGTTAAATTGTTTATAAAAGTAGTAGAATGTCACCAGAATCCATGTTTTGATATCTCTTCATCTCTGTGTTCGTAGGAAGTCATTATTATCTAGATAATATATAATTGAAGGGTGTTATTTAGTTTCTTAAAATGCATATATTGGATCTGTTATAATATTGTTTTCTCCCATGATTTTCTGTTATTTTGGCGGGGAACTTGATGGTAGATTCTCCATTTGAGGCTTACGATTAGTTATTCAAAGTGTGTACTTGGTGTTAGTTCTACAGGCTACTAGGTACTTTCAGTTTATATACAGTTCAAAACTTTAGGGGAACATGATTTTGAACATATGCCATGCTCCACAAAACAATACCTCATACGCAGGTATATTACCAACTAAACCTTTATTCTTTGCCGTTGAAGTATACAAAAGAACATCGTTCATTCTTGAACACAAGGGGTAAAGTCCAAATAGGTGCGAAAACAAAGAGATAACAGTCTCCCAGGGTGGATTTTTATCACAGTTGGAGAGCTTCAGTATTGTGTATGTCCTCCACGAGCATTTATCATAGCTTGGCACCTACGTGGCATGCTCCGTATAAGTCGACGGAGTTCACGTTGCGATATCAGCTCACACTCTTCTTTGAGAGCCTGTTACAGGTCTTGGAGAGTCTATGGTGGAATAGGACGCCTAAGAACACTGCTATCAAGCCTATGCCACACATGCTCGATGGTATTAAAGTCTGGAACCATTGATGGTCATTCCATCTCTTGAATGTCCAGTTCTCGCAAGACAGCTCTGGTGATGCGCCTTACATGAGCCCTGGCATTGTCGTGCATGAGAACGAATTCAGAGCCAACACCGTATGCAGCAACCGACACATGCTGTAGCAGTATCTGCTCGATGTGCCCCGCAGTGGTAAGATTACCACGGACGATGACAAGATCTGTACGGCCATCAATACTGATGCCACCCCACATCATCACAGAACCTTGTCCAAATAGGTAGACACGTTGATATCCAACACGATGTGTCAGGGGAAATCTGGACTCGTCTGTGAACAACACAGGTCCCCATTAGCGAAGTTGCCAGTTGACGTGGGTACGGGCAAACAGAAGGCGAGCTGCGCGATGTCGCTGCGTTAAACGGGGCACACAAACAGGACGTCTGGGTCGTAAGAATACTTCTCGTAAACTGTTCCTTACTGTCTGGTGAGACACCGTGTCTCCAGTGACCCCCATGAGGTCTAGTTGCAGTTCTCTGGCAGTTGCTGAATGACACTGCAACGCAACGATGGTCAAATATCGGTCATCCTGTGGGGTTGTGATGCGTCCACGACTTTGTCCAAACATCCTTGTGAACTGGCCTGTCTCAATGTAGCGATTCCACAAGCGGTGAATAACTGAGGGAGAGACATTGAGATCCACAGCAACACGATAAAAAGTCCATCCTTCCTGGATCAAAGTGACGGCCCTTGTGACTCTAACCTCGTTAAGATGTCTCATGCGATATGCTGGTTGACGTACAAAGTGCTCCGATGAGAGCAGTAGTCCGTTTATCTCATAACGACACACGGACGCACCGCTATTCACTTTGTTTTTGAGGGGTAACCTGACATTTTAATGCATGGCTACGCCTATAGATGGAGTGTAACTTCGAGTTTACATACCCTGAGTACCTAAGGTTTCAAGGTATGCTGTACGACCTTTGGAACCCCATCTACTAAATTAACGTTCACATACCAGACGTTACAAAACATGTTCCGCTAATTTTTTTGAACTATGTCGTACAAGAATGACACTTTGCTTCTATCCACGTAGAATTAGCTGGTAAACGCGAATAATGGCAATAAAAGGAAACTATTATTCCAACAGTGCAATATAAACCTTACGTGCATATTAGTCTAATTTTAAAATACTCGTGCCGATATTATCTACAAACTTTGCATTAGTTGTGTGTTCCCATTTCTATTTGCAAGTGAATGTACACTCGCTCAACAATAGAATGAACTCATAGTATTGTATAGATTGCTCGCATATGCACATCTCTAAGAAATAATTGACCTGTAGATATAAAGCTTATTGAGAGTGGTCACAAGGTTTGCATCCTGATAGGAAGTGAATCACACTTTGATGATAATAAAAATGAAGTCTGACAAAATGCGAGTAACATACAATATCATACGCTCATTCATATTTGGAGTGGTTGAACATAATTAATTTTTCTGAGTGTAATTATGAATATCTTTTGCTCTCATTACATCTTGTTTAGCATTTCACTTATTCACGCAAACATCAGTGTAATTGCTTTGTTGGGTGAGTTCCGCAGTTGGGGTAACAGAAGCCTGAAGGCAACTGCGATCTCCTTGGTTGAAAATATTGTTTCAGAACACAGAGACATAATGTACTAAATGATATTTGTCAGTATTTTTTAAGAGAACGTATCACAATGTTGCATGATATTAAACGTCATCTTTAAAGATTCTGGTGAGGGACAAATACTGTACAGCACGTGAAAGGGGAGCTTATTCGCAGACAATGAAATGTGATGAAAGCATTCTGTGAAGTAATCTAGTTCTGCTATGACCTCTTCATTCGTTTTATGAGGGATAATGGTCTGTTTTTTCGTGTATAAAAGTGAGCTTATTATCTGCTTTTAATTTTATTGTTTTGTATGTTTTATTTTTTGGCTCTGTTTTGGTATATTTTTGTGTATTATCATGTCTTTTTAACTTGAATGACTTATAATTATGATGGCACATGAAGGCAATGCCTTATTCCTTTTTTTTGCTATTTGTTTTACGTGGCACCGATACAGGCAGGTCTTACGGCGACGATGGGAGAGGAAATGCCTAGGAGTTGGAAGGAAGCTACCGTGGACTTAATTAAGGTAAAACCCCAGCATTTGCCTGGTGTGAAAATGGAAAATCGCGGAAAACCATCGTCAGGGCTGCCGACAGTGGGATTCGAGCTCATTGCCTCCCGGATACAAGCTCACAACCGCGCGCTCCAGACCGCTCGCCCAACTCGCCCGGTGAATACCTAATTCTACCTTAACCTATTTTTCTGTAATTTTTTTTAGAAAAGAAGGCATTACGAATTAAATACACTGATTACTTTAAATTCACAATAATATTTCATCGTCAATTGTTTTAAATTCTAGTTAGTGGATACATTTTCAAATTAGAGTTATCATTACATTTATTTCCACCTCGTACCATTAGCGACCGATGGTCTAAATGTTAGGCCCTTTAAACAAGAAGCATCATCATCATCATCATCATCATCATTTCCCTAAAGGCGAGACCATTTCCAGTAAAAGTACTTCCTAATGTTCAGTTCAGACTCTTAACAGTCCAGTACAAAATTTTCAACTTGGCGTTGATTATATGTCTGACACGTTGCGCGGAAAGGGACCTAAAAGTCGTATATTTCATATTTGAGATTTATGTGGTTCTCAGTTTGTCATAAGATACTGTGTTAATCTTTTCATTTCTTCGTAAGTTTTCCTTTCTATGACCTGTCTCATGCTTTATAGACTTAAATCACTTTCCTTTCTCAGATTCATGGGTTTTAGGTCTTGTTCTCTAAGCTATCGTAAATATCGTGTTGGTAAGGGTGGTATGAAGTATCTTAAGTCATATTCTTCTAGGGACTTCTGCGAATAAGTTGTTTAATCAAAGTTGAAATGTTGTCTTTTGGAAATTAATATATTAGTTTGTAAGCCAGTCCCTCTCGAGGAAGTCTTCTACTCCTGAATCATATTCTTCATTTCTTCCAGGATTTCACTTATCGGAACAGTATCGTCAGCAAATCGAAGATGATTCAGGTACAGAATTCAATACTTATTTATGTTCCGTCCCAATCTCAAGCTGTGAACACATCTTCTACGGCATGGATGAACAAACGTTGGAGAGAGAGTAGTTCTTTGTCGAACTCTTTTGTGGCAGTTTAGACGTAATCCAAGTTCTAGGCTTCTCTCTTCCACTCTTTTCATTAACTCTATCAACTCCTTTTCAAATGATGCTTTCAAAGTGGTTTCGTCAGCAACCAAGTTGTTGATCTTATATCTTCCAATGAAAAATACTTCAACCCAGTCTTCTAGTGCATTGAATATTCACCATAGATATTGAAAAATAGTGGTGAATAGATACATCCCTGAAAGAGTTCATAATTCGTTTAAAAGTACCTGGACTGTTTATTTTGAAACTTTACAGTGGCTGTATTTCCCTTATACAGAGACTTCAATCAGATCGAGTCTACTAAATCAAGGACTAACCGGAACAGTGTACAACAGTTTAGAACAGAGCGTGCAGCTTCGCAACATAACAAATGAAAAGTCATATGCCTGTGGTGGGAATTGCACACAAAACTGGAGTTCTATGGTGAGATCACAAACATAAAAGCCCAAATTAGGTCAGAATAGAAATACAGCTCAGAAGACAGTACGGACCATACCGCCTATTTGAAGATACAGCACCTTGTCAAGCCTTGTTTTCAATCCACTCCAACTCCACTGAAATAACTTCTTGACAAGAAGCTTCAAATAATTTGACGACATTTCTCCCCACTCCTGAACTCTAATCCAATATTCCTTGTTGATGTACTCGCCCTCCCCTTGACCTAGAACCGTCACCTCTCTTCCTGCTCATCTCTATAATATTCATCTGTACAACATTGCCAGTTAGGTAACAAGTTCAGGATGCTTCATACACAAATGAGGGTTTAACATTGATACTTTCACGGCCCGTACTTGTAGACATGATATGTGCTTTTGGGCTCATGCCGTGTCATGAAAACTAGGTGAAACTCTTTACGATTCACAAAGAAATTTGCTCCGCATCTTCAGAAGAAAATATCGACTGTTTACGGGGAAGACTTCTACAGTAATGAAGGTTTGATTTCTCTGCAAAACGTAAAGCACAAAAGCCTACATCATAATTACAAATGGGGAGTATTCATTTTCTCCACAATTATTATATAGGTACTCGTAAAATTTGGCTCACATTTATTTCAAGGACTTTGGGGTTCCACTCTCGGACAGACCAAGGATTTTCGCAGTGTTTGGTTGGATTCCTCTCGCTCTGGACAATCCTCACCTATACACAACATAGCTCACTACCTCCCACCACAGAAACACACCATGGCGAACACATGCATTCCTCCACATAGGATTGGTGTCAGGAAGGCATCTGCCCTTAAAAGTGAGCCTAATCCACACTGATGTCGATCCCAGGTGGTTGGAGGGGAAAAAATAAAAGGAAGATTTTTTTAGAGGAGATACTAAATGCATGTGGAATAAATTCACCGTCAG
The DNA here is from genome assembly GCF_040414725.1 of Anabrus simplex. Classification (NCBI taxonomy): domain Eukaryota; kingdom Metazoa; phylum Arthropoda; class Insecta; order Orthoptera; family Tettigoniidae; genus Anabrus; species Anabrus simplex. Next base: position 167,594,318 of record NC_090279.1, on the reverse strand, counting down.
ACAGTCAGAAATTTTAGAAACAATGCTTTGACTTTTGAAGTAACACATGATCCTTGAGGTTCACTCAGCCTACTCCAGGAATGAGCACCAGACTAATTTTGAGGGGTACAGTTCATCTGGTTATAACTCAGTGTTTCGAGGGTTTCGTAGACTTACTTATTAGAAATAAAAGACAAATATTATGTAGATAATACATTTTATTCAGGAGAACGTAGCACACTTCGAATGTAGGTAGAAACACAGTGGATCTGCGATATGGGAAATACGAGACAAAATTTAAGAGTTCGGGAGTAATATTACGAGTAAATTGAGATCACTGAATGAATTGCCTAATGTGGTGAGAGAGTTGCTCGGCACAACATTCAAATTAAACTGATGTTTGAGAAAATCAACCTCTAAATAAGCGCGTGAGTCAATACAGCGCCATCTTATTGCAGAGTATGAGCGTGATGTCAATTTTTCTTTTTCATTATTAAATTTGTTATTCTATACAACTGACCATGATGTACACTCATGTTCATAATAACCAGAACACCTTGAAAGACTAGAGATAGGAAGTTCCTGTTCACAGGACATGTACATTGGTCTGTTCTGAAGAAATGATTAGCCTTAAGGTTCAAGGTCTACACCGATACCACGGCGCACCATCAGCGACCGTAGTTGTCGCTATAAACCGAAGGTAATGGATCAGTGTGACACGAGCAGACGTGCAGGATGCCTCGCAGACGTATGCGAGAATGGTGCCGTCAAATGAGTGAGTTTGAAAGAGGGCCCATTATTGGTGTTACGGAGTTTTCCGTGGTAGTTAGAGGTGAAAGAAGGTGCGGGGGGTGAACAGGTCTCAGGCTACGAAATTAAAGTGAATTTAAAATTTAACAAGGTTATATTTTCTTAGCAAAAAACAAGGAATAACAATAATGGCAGGCACAGAGTAGCAAAACCACTAATCGAGAATGTACAATTACAGGATTTGGGGCTCCGAGAGCCAGACACACAATTCTTGAGCAATTAGCCCAACTTTACGATATGCAGAATTCAACAAAGGGGCAGAAGACCCCAATCATGCCCAGGAGCACTTGCTCCCAATTACATCATAAAGCCTCCTCGAGGCGCGCAGAAACAAACTTCAAAAGAGCGATCTGCTCTCAAAGGTTAAGCCTATCAAAGGCCACACCAAACTCCACCTTCAAGTTGTCCTCTACGGACATAAACACAGGGGTAAAGATACCCAACCTACTGAGGCCTATTAAGTGAGAAAATGTAATTACATGGCCTCTAAAGTACCAATTTGAGAGGAGGCGAACTTGCGCTCCTAATACACTTTGTTTAGAACCTACTTGGCACTAGGCCGTTAATGCAAGGGCTAATCCCATACTAACGAGGTGACTTTTAGAAGGAAACAATTTACATTACGTTAAGGAAGAAACGGTTGTGAAAATAAGTTCACCTCAATGCAATATGAGAGGGAGCTCGAGAGGGTTAAGCACTCTCTATCCCAATATGAAGCTTAAAAGATAGAATAAATACAAAGATTCTTTACATTTTAGGGAAAGTTACGTGGTGGAAAATCTTCGGACCCGCCCCGAGAGTTAAACTGCTGAGCTAGCAAGAAAAGAAGTTATTAATCGGCCATTACCTTCTTGTTGAACTGCTGCCCGAAGGAAGAGCCGCTTCCCGCCCCCTGCTATGTACTTTACACACTGAAAGATGTTACTGAAGTGGCGCAGAGACCCTAAAATCAGCAGTTTATATACTCTCGCAGAAAGTTCGAGGCGTTTCAGGAAGGAAAACACCCGCCCACAATCATTTTATTGGTGGATAAAGAAAACCCCTACACAAGATGAAGAAGAAACACATTATTGGTGGAAAATTAATTAAAGAAATTCGGGATTGGCTAAATTCAAAACAAGGGGAAAGAAAGGGTAAATATTGCCAACTTAAACAATGACTGAAATAAATTTAGCAAAGAACAAACTTTTGAAATTAAATTTTCTCCAAAAAAAAAAACAGTTCTTTCACTTCGCACTAGGTTGCACCGTTGTAGTTCTTCAGTAGTGTCCTCTAGAAGAGAATGTTCACACTTCTTACTACAAGCAAAACAAAAATACGTCGAAAACAACACAGTTCAGAAACTTCAAAATTTCCAAGTAGTGACATCTTCAGGATAACTTGAAAATTAACACATAAGACAAAGTTCAGACTTATTCCAGTAGGGGAGTTTCAACTGGCGCAAGGTTTGAATTAGCGGCGTGGAGGTGTACCGCCCGGTACAATTGGTATGAGAGAAAGTGATGCATCCACCCGGGAAATTGGTACTTGTGTGGGACGAAGTGTGTCGGCAGTACAACGGGTGTGTACAGAATCGTTCACAGAAGGCCGTAGAACACGACGAGATGGTTCTGGTCGCACCACCCAGACCACCCCGGGAGAAGATCGACACATCATCCAAATGGAATTGCAGGACTGATCTGCGTCCTCCTCGGCTCTGGCGCAACAGTGGAACAGTGTAATACATCGTACATTATCAGGAGTGACAGTCCGTCGCCATGTATTGCGGTGTGGGCTACCGCCGCATCGTCCAATTCTCCGCCTACATTTGACTAACGTACATAAACATGCTAGAGTGCAATGGTGTATGGAACGACGTCATTGGGGACAGAAATTGTAGCAGATAGTGTTTTCGGACGAAAGCAGCTTCTGTTTGTTTGAAAATGATAGCACCGAGCTCGATAGCTGCAGTCGCTTAAGTGCGGCCAGTATCCAGTAATCGGGAGATAGTGGGTTCGAGCCCCACTGTCGGCAGCACTGAAGATGGTTTTCCGTGGTTTCCCATTTTCACACCAGGCAAATGCCGGGGCTGTACCTTAATTAAGGCCACGGCCGCTTCCTTCCCATTCCTAGGCCTTCCCTACCCCATCGTCGCCATAAGACATATCTGTGTCAGTGCGACGTAAAGCAAATAGCAAAAAAAAAAAAAAAAAAAAAAAAAATGAGAGCCACATTTTGGTTCGCCGCAGATAGGTGGCCCATTGACTGCATTCGCACAAGACATAGAGCGCCAACTCAAGACCTTACTGTTGGGGTGCTATTTGGTACAACCACTAATCACAGTTGGTAGGTGTCCAGGGCACTGTGACCAGTTTGATCTACGTGAAGGACACCCTGCGACCCTTTCTGCACGACACTCCAGACGCCATATTTCAGCAGGACAATGCGCGGCGACATGTTGCTGCACGAACACGCGCCTTCTTGTTGTCACAGAATGTCAGACTGTTGCCCTGGCCCGCCCGATCACAGGACTTATCACCAATCGAAAATGTGTGGGATATGATGAAATGACGGGTGTAGAGCTGTGACCCAATGCCAACCACCAATGATGAACTGTGGAACCAGGTGACTACAGCATGGATGGTTGTACCCCAGGACGCCATTCGCGCCTTATACGCGTCGTTGGCATCACGATGTAGCAAGTTTTCAGTGCCCATGGAGGACCCAGTCATACTAGCCAACAGGGCACATGCTGAACGTACGTGACTGAAAGATAATCGTTTCTGCATAACATACTAATGAACATTTCTTGTGAATATGAACTTCCTATCTTTAGTCTTTCAAGTTAGTTAAATTACTCTTGGCGATAAACGCGTTCTACTCATACACTAAAAGCGTCTTAACATTTTTCTTATAGAGTTCCCGTTGTCAAGAAACGTAAGACTACGTAAATGAAAAGAAAACGTTCTGTGTGACTATCGCCTACAACGATTACTGGTTGACGGTCCCTACAAGGTCGTTAAAACCAATTTCGGCTGTATTTACTGTACTTTTATAAATCTTAAAATGATTGATTGATTAATTAATTAATTAATTAATTAATTTATTTATTTATTTATTTATTTATTTATTTATTTATTTATTTATTTATTTGTTTATTTGTTTATTTGTTTATTTATTTTTTATTTATTTATTTATTTATTTATTTATTTATTTATTTATTACTCACTCACTCTTCTATACGAAACATTCTTTGGTCAACCACACTTTACTATCCTCTATTGACCGAGAAATAAAAAAGTTTCTATATTGTTGACTGCAAAGTACTTCAGTAGGATATTGGAATTGAAAATCCATTCGTGTTCATCGTAGTGAGTTTGAATTCCAGTTCCCTGTGAAAGAGAGATTCGCAATATATGAAAAAGAGTTTCTTCCTCTATTCCTTCAAGGCATCGATCCAGATGTTTTTTTTATAAAAATCATAGCTAAAGGGGAAGGAACCTATAAAATCGAAGACTGGACGAGGAGAATGGAAGTAATATGAATTTCATTGTTGTGGGAAGTGTACCATTGAGTTGTACAACCGCGGATCTCTTTCATCACAATGGTTTCGCAAACAAATCCTTTCTCAGTGCATTATGCTTCTTTCCTTTGTATCCAAGTCTGTTGTCCGGACCCGCGGTGTAGGGGGCGACGCGTCTGCCTGTCAACCAGCGGCCGCGGGTTCCATTCCCGGCCGGGTCAGCGGGTTTTTGTTGTAAATGATCAATATCCCTGGACTGGGGACTGGGTGTTTGTGTCGTCCCTAACGTTCCTTTCCTTACATTCAACACTTTACACTTCGGCAATTTCCAAATACATGCAGGCTCCTAACATATGGTCCACGTTGCTAGTTGCTTTACGTCGCACCAACACAAATGGGTCTTATGGCGACGATGGGACAGGAAAGGGCTAGGAGTGGGAAGGAAGCGGCCGTGGCCTTAATTAAGGTACAGCCCCAGCATTTGCCTGGTGTGAAAATGGGAAACCACGGAAAACCATTTTCACGGCTGCCGACAGTGGGGTTCGAACCTACTATCTCCCGAATACTGGACACTGGCCGCACTTAAGCGACTGCAGCTATCGAGCTCGGTTGGTCCAAGTAGGGGCAAAATATTTTCTAGGTCGGCGCCCCGAACAAATAGCATCTTTTTAAGATAAAGAAAAGATTCCAGTCTGTTTTTTGGTTATCGTTCATTTAACTCGTATACACTGTTCCTTGTATGGTTGTTTTTGATGCGAGGCAATCGCTGCCAGTTGTAAGCTTCAGTAATTAATACACTTTTATTACAATGAATAATATTATATCTTATTACTTCTTGGGGTCATCTGAAAACCTTGCGTCATGAAATTAGCGGTACAAACATGTATGACCCGATGTTACCTAGCAACAGTGCAGGCTTCCGTGTGAAGTTTTCATGGCCATGACTTCGACGTAATATTTATCCACTTTGTTTTCTTATCTTCTATCTTATTCTACCCTTCATCATCGCCTACACCGCTGTTCTATGGTCAACGTTTTTGACAGGGTATTCATGAAGGAATACAGACGAAAATGCGGGCTATTGGACTGGAAGAAGAGAGTGGTTGAAGTGGTGGCTATATTTCTGGAAAATAGTACTCAGAGTATTAGAATAGATTAAATGTTTTCTGCTCCCACAATGATTGAGAATGAGGGCCCACAGAGCAGTATTATGAGACCTTTGTTTTCCTACATATAAACTAGCATGTACCCGCGGCTTCACCCACGTTTATTAATTCAACCGTTAAATGTATTTAAGTCCGCCTATGTGGTGTAGTGTATAGTGTGATTAGCTGCCATCCCCGGAGGCCCGAGTTCGATTCCCGGCTCTGCCACGAAACTTGAAAAGTGGTACGGGAGCTGGAACGGGGTCCACTCAGCGTCTGGAGGTCAACTGAGTAGAGGTGGCTTCGATTCCTACCTCAGCCATCCTGGAAGTGGTTTTCCGTGGTTTCCCACTTCTCCTCCAGGCAAGGCTGCTTCTTTCCCTCTTTCTTGTCTATCCTTTTCAATCTTCCCATCCTACGCAAGGCCCCTGTTCAGCATAGCAGGTGAGGCCGCCTGGGCGAGCTACTGGTCATCCTCTCCAGTTGTATCCCCCGACCCGATGTCTGAAGCTCCAGGACACTGCCCTTGAAGCGGTAGAGGTGGGATGCCTCGCTGAGTCCGAGGGAAAAACCGACCCTGGAGGGTATGCAGATTAAGAAGAAGAAGAAGAAGAGTCCTTCCATTTAGAGCTAAGATGCATAGGATGTTTGACTTTTCAGCACAGGAACAACCTACGTACAGTTGACCATCGGAGAAGTACTGCTTCGAAGATCGTGTCCTACAACTAAGCGATAGTCCTTGTGTTTTGTCGATGCACGCAGTGAAACTCAAACGAACGGGAAACTGCAGATGTCTAAAATGAAAAGGTATATCCGGGGGGAAGTTTTGAATCCGAGAAATGAATACTACTTCTCCCATGGCTCAAGTCAAGATGGTGACGTCAATAATAATCGACATTAGTTTCCTAACTGACGAGAGAACACATACATGTTTTACACTCGGATTCGGTTGAAATTTGGTAGGAATATTCGTGGGAGGCAGTAGAATGCTAAGGTGAAAACTGCATGTGCCCAGCGCAATTTTAAACGCCAAAATTGAACAAATAAATAGTCGTAAAATTAGAAGTGCCGCGGGAGCATTGGGGTGTGGCGGAGAGGTAGGGAGGAGCGAAGCAGCGGACGTGAACCAACCAGGCTGTAACGAGCTGCGCCAGCAGCCAGGCAGCATATGGTTAGCGCGTTCCCCTTAACTTCCCGATCAGATGTGCAAAACGTAAATATGAAAACAGCACATGAAACAAGTGTACAAAGGACGATGTTTGAACAAAGATGCCAATAAGGTTTGAAAAATTCACGCCCGAGTTCTTGTTACTCGTGTTCTGTTTCAGAAGGAAAGAAGATTCATATTCCTGAAAAACATAATCATTGCCTCAATCGTCCGCTCTAAGATGTTCAAGGGTATTCAAGGTGACTCCAAGTTCTTCAAAAGCTCTGTCGTGTAGTTCACAGCCTCACCTGTATTACATGTCGTGTCAATAAACTTGTACATTTGTAGAAAACCGGGCCATTCTCGTAAACGTTGCTTGTTTATCACGTTGAGGGTCTCATTTCGTCGAGCATGAATTGTTATTTTACAAGACCATGCGTGATAGGTGAAAGGTTGTACCCACATATGACAAAAAATTCAGATCTCTGCTTGCCGTAGATGTGGGCTGGGCTTCGCAGACATATTCACAAACAAACACTGACTGAATGAAAATGGCTTCATATGCCGTGAACTTAAAATGGCACTTTGACTGATATATTTATGTGTTACTATTCCTTGTTTATTATTATTATTATTATTATTATTATCTATCTTGTGTACAAAATATAAGGATGAGTTACTTGAAAGAAAATACAGGTCACGTTTTATTGTTGGTATAGCGAAATCCTCGTATTCCGTAAAATGTTGAGTGAATGGAATGATTAAAATTAATGCCAGTAATTAATGAAATTAGGTCTTTACTTGTATACGAATTAATTTATGAATACGCCTACATAAAGAATGTCAGATCTCTGCGTGCCATAGATTAGGTAGAGCAGCACACACGTACACGGAGTTAAACACTTCCGGATATCACGGATTGATTATGGCCCCTCGTGTCGGGGTCCGAAAATGGCTTCTTACGCTCCTGTCTTATGTATGTTCCCTAGTGACAGTCAATTTCCTAATGACAGCACTATGGATTGTTATATTATCCCAACATACTTTGTCCACCAGTTTTTCGTTCATAACTTACCAATGAACGTGAAAATGAAAAATTCGGCTTCGAGGTACGTTTTGATCCCGTTCCATCTACCGATGTTAGAAATTTTAGATCTCTGCGTGCCATAGATTTGACTGGGCATCGCACGCACACACACTCACTCACTCCTTTTCTTAATTATAATAGTTGTAATGAGTAAATATTACTTTACACTGTATAGAGTGGTAAATAAGTTACAAGATTTTTTATATATTTAAACATACGGTGATTATAACAAGAAACCCTAAGTTCAGGTCCAAGTTCTTCAGCCAGTCTACAGCACTTTCTGAAAGATGAAACAGGCCGCTGGGACTTCCGGAGTAGGCATGAAGAGGGCAGCGCAGGATGACATGGTCCATGGTCTGTTACTCTTCACTGCATTCACACATTGGAGAATTTCATCCAATCCCACTTATACCGTAAAAAGATTGCAGCATCCATCCCCAGTTCTCTGTTTGTTGAGGCGACACCATAGCTTTCTTGAGAGGTCGAATCCCATAATTTTTTGGGTTGGATTTAGGTCATGAGCATTAGTCCCATATGTTGAAATTGACCACTAATCTCGCCAGCTCTGGTTTAGATTAAAATTATCCCTCACGGGTCGGCCGGCCAGTACACTTGCTGATCTCCTAGATCGAAGTTGTCGTGGCGATGGGTAAGAAAATACCTGCTGAACTGGTAATGAGGGAGATGACCAGATCTCCTTTGCTTCTCTCAGAATGGTGTTCATTCTCCTCAGGTGGGATATGACTAAGTACGGGTAACCAGTGGCGAGGTGTTGACCTTACAGTACCAGTTATGCAGCGCATTGTATCAACCAGCTTAGTATCCACTTTATACACATGTGCACTTTACAGCCATACCGGGACATAGAATACCGCTGCAGAGTAGACTACGATAAGACCTGGACAATGTTGTGGGATGGACAGCAGTCAATGGTACGATAGTAAACGGGGCGAAAAGTCAAGTTGTACATTCCACCAAGAAGAAATGTTCTTCCAATTTTCATTATCCAAGAACCTCGTTTATCCGCATTAAGTGGGATCCGAATAATCCGTAGAAAACTAAAAAACAAATACAGTACAAGTTATATAATTTATTAACATAAGTTTTATACTAATACTTTCTTTTCAATTGTACAAAAAATATAAGAACATTTTTCTACGTTTTCGACTCTGTTTTATGCACTAAAATAATGTGCAAGTTTTTTTCTGTTTTAGATTTGTATAGCGTATGCGCGCGGCATTATCACGAAGGAATTTTACTATCAACAGTTCTGCCGGTGTGGCTTCAGTCTACGATTCTAAATAGGCCATCAGTTTGTCCAGCTGCATTGTTGCCTCTCCATGAATCATAGTTTCTTCTGATGGAGCGCAGGTTTCATTTTCGAATTCACCATCAGTGAATTAGTAATGGATTGCATTCAGAAGAGCGTGGGAACTAAATCCTCCAAGTAAGGGTACATTAAAATTCAGGATTCGTCGTATAGGGAGAAGAAGAAAAAGAAGAGGTATGACAACATGGGTTCGAAAACAAATTATGGCGTAGTTTTCCGACCTTCACTTTGCCCCCACACTCTCCAGACCTGAACCCCCTGGATTTTACCTTTTGATGACAGGTTAAGTATGTCGTTGTTTCGACTACTTCACCACGAGGCTGAATATGGTGGATTTAATTAATAAATCAATGATTTCAATATATTGAACCCTCTCGTGGTTAGAAGACGATAAAAATTATAATCATCACCATCTACTTCGTCATCGCCGTTTTCCTCTTCCTGCTTAGTATAACCTTTAATCTGTCTATGTGACTGTTTTATGGCGCCACTTCTCCTTATATTGCCTCCCATTTGAGTTCTGTGCCTTAGTATTATTCATCAGTAGTTCTTTTTCCCCTTATCTCCTTGTTTTCTTCTTCAAAGAAACCGGCTCATAAAAGAGTCAGCCACCGTCACTCGGTTTAAAATGTCTCACAGGGGAGCAACACTTTGCAGTCTCCAAGGCGCCGTCATGTAATTACCTCCGTTCACCGACCACCAACAGAGGATCAGGAGTGGAGCTAAAGGACTGTTATTGTGTAAAGTCAAGAGAGATTGATTGATGAACAGGAGTCGATAGACAGGATGGGCGAAGAATGAACAGAATGTCTAAGGGTAGAATAAGATGAAGAAGGAGGGGATGATTAAGTTGACTGGACACTTACAGCAGAAGATGCTTCCTTCAACCTAAAGTTCTAAGTTCGGCTTAAAGGTAATTTCTAATAACGGTTAGTACGTTGAGAACACTTTTGACATTTGTTCTTTAAAGGGGCCTAGCAGCTAGGTCATCGGCGCACGTAGTAAATAATAATGAATATAATAATAATAATAATAATAATAATAATAATAATAATAATAATAATAATAATAATAATAATAATAATAATAATAATAATAATACCAAGCTCGATAGCTGCAGTCGCTTAAGTGCGGCCAGTATCAAAGTATTCGGGAGATAGTAGGTTCGAACCCCATTGTCGGCAGCCCTGAAGATGGTTTTCCGTGGTTTCCCATTTTCACACCAGGCAAATACTGGGGCTGTACCTTAATTAAGGACACGACCACTTCCTTCCCAGTCCTAGCCCTTTCCTGTCCCATCGTCGCCATAAGACATATCTGTGTCCGTGCGACGTAAAGCCAATAGCAAAATAATAATAATGTTATTGCCTTTTCCTCCCAATAATTACTTCTACGGTTTACAGAGACACCAAGGTGCCGTGATTTAGTCCTGCAGGAGTTCCTTTAAGTTCCTGGAAAATAATAATAAAAATAATAATCAGCCCGGAGGTGATCGCAAAGCCGTACATCTGTTCGGTTTGATACTGTGGTTAGCCGGTTTGAGTCCAGTTTGTGAAAAAAAATCGCCATAAAAATATTGGTCGGCAGGGTAGGAGAGGTGGTGGTACAGAAGTTCTAATCTCTAGATTGCGTGACAAAATCCTGGATTCAATTTCAAACCTCTCTGCAGTGTTCAAATGGAGTGAGGGCATATTACGCTATTCATGGTGATTCGTCCGTTGGACTTAATTTTTCGAATAGGCTTGAGCAGACCCCCTTGGTGCTATTCGACAGGAGTAGGCTATGTGCCGAAACCGGGTTTCACCCTCTTCCTTCCTTTTATCATATCTCATGTCATTAACTCCTCTGATGAGGTTGACGTCAGAAAGGCCATCCGGTGGTAAAACCTCGCTACGAAGGATCATTTCGCTTCATACGCGATCCCATAGAGGAGCGGGACAAGGGTTGGCTATATAATAATAATAATAATAATAATAATAATAATAATAATAATAATAATAACCATCTCCTAATAATAATAATAATAATAATAATAATAATAACCATCTCACTATGGATGGGGAGGTACTATAACATCCATGGTATTTTCTGCCTGTTGCAAGAAGCAACTGACAGTGAAACCAGGGCTCTCAATTTAGGGATTATTATTAGTTTTATTATTTTATTGATAAATAGGGTTCCAGAGAGCAAGAGCTCTGTCAAGAGGGACATTACATAGATAATCAAAACAATGGCGGATTAACGCGTAAGTTCTAAAAGTGAAAGAGTAATAATAGTGGTTTTAAATATGCCTTAACTTTCACTATTTACCTCATACAGGGGATTATATTAAGTAAGTGGATTATTATCAAAGTAGCAATATAGGAGGAACAAGATTTTGACTTTTAAGGTGTCTTTGGAAATAAAAAATAAAATAGAAATAACTGTTACACATTTAAAGTGCCTAACAGGTACTTCTTAAGCTTATTACGAAATGGCACAGTTTTAGAGACCTGGAAGGACGTAGGTTCGATTCCCCGTCAGGAAGTCGTAAAATTTAAGAAACGAGATTTCCACTTCCGGAGATGCACTTGGCCCTGTGGTTCACTCAGCCTACACCAAAAATGAGTACCATGAAAATTCCTGGCGGAAAAGGCGGCCGGGCGTAAAGCTAACTACTCTACCCTACCAAGTGCTGAGGTTACGTATAGTGGAAGCCTTTACCTTCCACACCTCCAAGGGCCTTCATGGCCTGTACAGAGGTGATATGCTTTTTCTCTTGTTTTGCTTTACAGTTTTACAGATGATTGATATATTTTCAGAAACTCTCTTATATTCAGATATCAGTAAGTGTCACACTCCCTTAGTGACAAATCTTGTTGTATAATTTTGATGAACATGTAATTAATTTTTTTGCCATGTCTTATATGAATGGATGTCAGTGACTTCATGCAAGACTTTATGAATACGAAGTGATGCATTTAGTGGGATTTTCTTAAGAGGTAAAATATTTGTTTCAGAGTACATTTTATTTCGAGTATGTAGTTGATCGAATCCATACATAAATCTAATAACCCTGTTTTGTAAGACCTCCAAAGTATTTAAGTTATTTTGGGTTGCTTTGCCCCAAATGGAACACAGGTAAGAAAGTCGAGACTGTATCATTGTGAAATAAATTAGACGAAGAGTGTCAGTTGTTAGCAGCTACTTAATCTTTCCAGTGATACCAACCAAGACTGAGATTTTATTTTTTACCTTTAATATATGAGGTGTCCAAGAGAGAGCGCTTATCAATTATTAGTCCAAGATATTTAACTTTTTTAACCCATTGCAACTTCGTCGTGCCAAATAATATATTTGTAGGTGCATTTAGGTCATTTTGAGATTTATGGAACATCATACAGAGAGTTTTTGAGTAACTGGCAATTAGAAGATTTTTTCTCAGCCATTCATCTAAGATATGACAGTCAAGCTGTATATCTATTTCATATTCAGAATTTGATGAATAGAACGTGTTGCCTTCAACTTGGTCAAATCTTGTCCTTTTCTGTCACCTTGATTCTTCGAAGTGTTGAAACTACTCCATTTACTTTCTTTCTCTTTCTTAATGCGTTTACCGTCAGAGTTGGATTTTCCCTCGGACTCAGCGAGGGATCCCGCCTCTACCGCCTCAAGGGCAGTGTCCTGGAGCGTGAGACTTTGGGTTGGGGATACAACTTGGGAGGAGGACGAGTACTTTGCCCAGTTGGCCTCACTTGCTATGCTGAACAGGGGTCTTGTGGAGGGATCTGTAGAACGGAACGGATAGGCAAGGAAGAGGGAATGAATTATCTGTTAAGCATTTGCCTAGTGAAGAAGCACTTCAAGGTTGGCTAAGGAGGCTGTGCGAAGCCTGCTGCAGTCCCCGTACAAATCTTTAAATTTCGTGGCTGAGTCGGGGATCGATCGCGGGCCTTCAGTGGGGCGTGCGGGTGGCAGCTAATCTCATTAACCACTACACCACAGAGGTGGACAATTTTCCTTCTGATTAGTAGAAAAGTAAACCCGTGTGGTGTAGCTCTTTTTAGGAACTCCCCCACAATGGAGGTGAACTGCATGTACCATTTTCATCTCCATACCAACTCTCCTGGCATTCTAGGATTCTTTGTCAGTACCGGGAATTAAACCCGGGCCCCCAGAGAACGGCAGCTAATAGTGCTAACCGTAACGCTTCTGTTTAGTGTTAATAGAGTATGGTAACCCAGATGTACTTCCTATTAAAAGAATATCCATCATCACCACCATCACCACCACCAACTCAGTGGCTGCTTTATATACGAAGATCCTTGGTACTATTCCCGGCCAGTGCAAGGCCTTTAATTGTGGGCTGAGGGGTGAAATGGACTTCTCTCAGCCTCATGAGACAAATGAGACTGCAGTCAGATATGAGAGTAAGCGGATCCGATCTCAGAAACCAAGCGTAATAGGCTCATAATATTGTTACGCTGATCACTTAACACTCCAATATCTACAGGCTATCCGACTTGGCAACAACGGTCACGGCAGGCCAATGTGCTGTTGTAACACTCTCGATGCTTTGTATTACTACTACTATTTTTTACAATTGTCTTTATGTCGCGCCGAGACACCTAAGTCTTATGGCGACGATGGGAGAGGAAAGGGCTAGGAGTGGGAAAGAAGCAACCTTAGCCCTAATTGAGGTACAGTCCCAGGATTTGCCTGGGTTGAAAATGGAATGTCACGGCAAACCATATTCAAGTCTGCCAACCGTGGGGATCGAACATACTATCTCCTGAATGAAAGCTGATAGCTATGTGAATCAAATCGTGCGGGTACCTACTTGGTCGAAGAAATTTTACAAACATATATTTTGAAATAGTGGAGATGATTTAACATTGCTTGCTCCACGTTGAAAGAGGAGGTATATTCTGTAAAGAAGAATATAGTTGAAAGGAATATTTTTTGATTGAAGGAGGTGAACCTTCCCCCACGCCTTAACAAAGTACTATTCCAAGCAAACATTTGGGAATGGACCAAATGTGGAGTAAAGAGTGATTCTCCACAGTTCGGATTTTAATCTAGCGATAAGTCAGAATGCAAATTTACTGCAGCGAGTAACAAGTTTAGTCTAATCTGCAAAACGGTTAAGCTATGAGTTTTGCATAACCATTAGGGGTTCAGCCCATTAGAACCCCTAGAATGTATGTTACTCTCTCTACATTACGGAAGAGCGGCCTAGACTACACCAAATTACTTTGCATTCAAACCTATTACTGCATTAAAATCCTGGGGCTAGTCAGGTTAGAGCTATTTTGATGTGTACATGAGTATGTGAATAGAATGACACATTATTTGATTCAAATGTCATAAAAGGCTGACAGTGACAAAAATGGAAATATGCAAATCCGGCAATTAGTATGTGTTATAAATGCAAAAATGTTGTTTAAACAAAAAGAAAGTAATTATTCAGTAATTACTCACCACTAGAGTGTATTCTGAATTGACATTTTTGTATTGCGTCTGTGAGGAAATAATGTATTCAGAGGAGTATGGATAGAAAATTCAGTTAACAAAGTAGTTAAAACGGAAGCGAAGGATATTAAACTAGAGATAAATAATAATACAGTCAATAACTTCTTGGACTGGCTCCTACAAGATGGACAACACTGTGTACACAAACGTACTACAGTCAGTATGTTCGTGGCCTGGCGCCTTGCAGGTAGGCAACACTGTGTACACTCATGTACTACGGTCAATAAGTTCTTGGACTGGCGCCTACAATGTAGATAGCACTGTGTACACTCATGTACAACAGTCAATATGTTCGTGGACTGGCCCCTACAATGTAGACGGCACTGTGTACACTCATGTACTACGGTCAATAAGTTCTTGGACTGGCGCCTACAAGGTAGACAGCACTGTGTACACTCATGTACTACAGTCAATATGTTCGTGGACTGCCACTAGCAGTTCAAGGAATTTTTGACCTGCCTTTTCGCGATTTTTCCCGTCGTGGTGGTACGGATGTTTCCGGCTTCATGATTTCAAACGTCCCGCTAGCGAATTTGCGCAGTGTTTGGCAGAACATGAAATCTACCCCTTGCTCAAACTACGACGTTCTCAAATTCTGCCGCCGCTCACATTCCATTACCCATCACAACATAGGCGGTAGTTCCACTTATACTGCATGCACAGAACTGCCTCTTATTGGAACTGGCGAAGAACTATCACGACAACATCCTGTGGTGCAAACTCTCTTATGTAGCGCCCCACAGCGACACTAGACGGCCAGGCCACGAACTTAATGACTTTACTATGTGTCGAATTGGACACTTTCTTCAAAGAACAAGTGTATTTGTATGTTTACTCTTAGTCGCATGGAAACATAGAGTTTTCGTGTTTCTCTCTCACACACACAATCTTTGCAAACCTCTCGCTCTCAGAAGGGATCTAGGTCTTGCGGTATCAAACAAGACCACTCTAATAGATCCAGACAATAATTCGGAAGAGTAAAATAGTGAATAGTAAACAGCGAACTGAAACGTGATAATAGAAGGTCTTATGTCTCATAGGCAAATGGCTTCTAAATCTCTAAGAGAATACGTAGATTTTTTAAATCCACCCACCGAGCAATTGACTGTACGGTTTGGGTCACATAGATTGAATTCGGAAGATGATGGGTTGAAACCTTACTGTCGGTAGTCCTGAAGATGGTTTTCCGTGGTATCTCAGTTTCTCATTTTCACACCAGGAAAATGCTGGGGCTGTACGTTAATTAAGACCGTGTCCCTTACTTCCCAATCTTAGCCTTTTCCTACCCCATCGTCGCTCCATGGCTAAATGGTTGGCTTGTTGGCCTTGGTCACAGGAGTTCCGGGTTCAATTCCCGGTAAGATCGGGAATTTTAACCATCATTGTTTAATTTCGCTGACACGGGGCCGGGTGTTCTGTATGTGTCGTCTTCGTTATCATTTCATCCTCATCATGACGCGCAGGTCACCCACAGGAGTCAAATCAAAAGACCTGCGCCTGGCGAGCCAAACATACACTCCCAGCACTAAGAGCCATACGCCATTTCTTTTTTTGTCGCCATAAGACTTATGATTGTGTGACGTAAAGAAGATGGTTTAAAAGAGTAAATTGCCCACGAGCTTACGTTTCGTTTGGTTTCTCAGAACTACAATATAAATATTTAGCTGTTTACTGGAACGTGGTAATATATTAAACTTCTCAGACTACTGTACGATCCAGTTTACTGGGTACTATTAACATCTGCAAAAGAGTGCACGAAGGAAATGAAGAAGGCAAATGCTGCGGCTAGCTAGCTAGCTAGCTCCTAACTAACTAGCTCCTAAATGAAGCAACCCTCACAGCAACAATTAAGCTCCTAAATGAAGCAACCCTCACAACACCAATTGCATGCAAAGCCACAACCCGACTTACACTACAGAGAGCAATGATACTGTATTGTGTCATAAACGTAGATACATTTCTTTTTTTAACTTTCACAGAGACGGCTCCATTGCTGCCCCGTGGTTATGCTTTGAAAGTACAGTAGTTTATCTTTCTTCATTCCTCTCTAGACTTACACTATAACAATTAGTGAAGTTCCCTCAGATAGAGCCTGTAACCTCAGGCAAATCAGGGAAGCCGTGCAAGTTTAACCCTAGCATGTACTACCCGTGTTAAAAACATTCGTAGTGGAAGCATTCGGCACGTGCGTGAATAAAGAACATTGATTATTATTATTATTATTATTATTATTATTATTATTATTATTATTACTTCGCAGGGAATTATTTTTACTTTCATTGACAGGGCAAGGTTCAGAATTCTTATGGTCAATCTCTGATTACTAAGTTCGTGTCCGTGAAATTTCGAATGTATTTTCGTAAATATGCTTTGAGGGTTTCTCGTAATTTTACATCGTTATGACCGACTAAGAAACGTGGTTGAACTCATTTAGCAGCTGTTTTTGCTTTCTTCTTCTCCCAAAATCTCTTCATCCTATCAATAAGTATTTCCGTGCGTTCTCCTGTCCAGATGTTAGTCTTCGGAATTTACATCTATCCTATGTAATTTCCTCGGTGGTGTTGATTTTCTGTAGGAGTGTTTGAAATTCACCAAGTAAGTTGTTCTTGGTTGTTAACCCAGGAGAAGGCGCGCCGTAGTGAAAATCTCCGCACCTTTTCTTATTTTGTTCCTACCAGAATGTAACTTTTCCTGTGCGCTTGTCTTACTGTTCTCGGGAATTTTGGAAACCAATCGTCAAGGTTATTTTATTTCTATCTCTAGCTCTGTTGCTGTGGCGATTGTTACTGTTGGATATTGTCTTCGATTCGGAAGTATTCTCCGGGTGCGACTCTTGCTGACACAATACATTTTTGTGTTTCCATGTCAGTGTGCTAGATTCAGTGTATGATATGATTTACACGCGTTGCCTTTTCATTCACTAGAAGAATTGATACCACCGAGGATGAAAGGATTAATAAACTACTTTTGAGTGTGGAAAAATAAATCGATCGCAACGACTCACTTTTTACGGGCGCAGCTTTTGGATCGTCGGCTTCATTTTCGTGGAAGTGAAGATAATTTTGAAGATACTGAACGGACTGGAAATTTGAAAAATAATTAGAGGCAGAAGAAGTTAAAGTTGAAGAAATACCTCATGAAACGGATATGGAGTATCAGTAGACTCGGAATATGGAGAGAATATTCCACCACATAACACTAAAGCTACCCCACAACACACTGGCAAAGACGTTGTCGTACTAGCTAGGAATATTGTAATTCACTTACCGGGCCCTAAAGGGGAGGCTAGGAATATTCATATCCCTTTACGGGCATGCGAGTTTGTTTTTTGCATAAGGACGGATTGTCCTAGGTCGTGCCGCAATGGTTAAACTCACAAAGATCGTGCAGAACCGGGCATTATCCAAAACAGTGAAAATAAGATTGGATGAATCACTGATGTTCTCTGTTTTCCTATACGGCTGTGAGACCTGGACTGTGAAGGCTAGTGACAAGAACCAAATAGATGCCTTTGAGATGTGGTGTTGGCGGAGAATGCTCCGTATACCATGTACAGAAAGAAGAACAAATGCCTCCATTATAGAAGAGCTGAGCATCACAAAACGTTTATCTTCCCGCGTTAGGGAAAGTTACCTCCAGTTCCTGGGACACATTTTGAGGAGAGAAGGAGACAATTTAGAAAAGACCATTCTGCAAGGCAAAATTGAAGGCACCAGACCAAGAGGCAGAACAACAAGTAGATGGTTAGACCAAGCAAAGAAGATCACCGGTCTACCTCTTCACAATATCTTAAGAAGAGCTGAAGACCGCTCAGCATGGAAAAATCTCGTTAAGGATGCGGTTACTAACGAAGTGAAGAAATGAGGTCACGACGCTCAGCAATGAGTAAACCGACTGATGATGATGATTTGATGACATAGTAATGCACACCAATATATTACTTGAGAAGAAACGTGATAAAATTTCAAAAGCACCGTGATATGAGAGAGACTAATCTTGCAGAAATTAAAGCCATAATTGGACCTTTGCATCTGGCTGAAGTTTATAAGGCAAAGCACCTCAGCCTTTCTGATTTTTGGAGCACAGATGGAACTGGAATCGAGCTGTTTCGAAATGCAAGGTTTCTAGAAAGGTAGAAGATGTAGTTAAAAGCATTATATTTTGTATCTGACTGACATAACTAAGATAAAAAAAGTTGTCTGATTTAGGAAACTGACTCGATATATTCTAATAACGACCCAGTTTATGTAATGTAGCCTATAATGATGCAATACGAGATGTTTATAATAGGAAATATGGTGAAATTTTCTTTGTCTAGTTCATGTACAAATAATCTGCATACTGTACCTTAATGCATGTGAAGATGTGGCTAAATATTACACCTATTGTACAAGAGAGTGTTATTATACTTATAGCCGAATAAATAAGGCATGGCTCAAACGCAGCGTTGCTTAGTGCGAGCTCATACCCAAACGGAGAAAAATTCCGCGCGCGCCCTTTTGTGTAATCAAACATCGCAAGGCTGAAAATTTCATAGAACCTGATGATGTTATTTCAAGAACGAAACATCTTTGTTATGGAGAAACACGGCTAACTCTAGAATAGGGTAATAATAACACAGCAACGTAATATTTTTCTATTTAAAAATAAACCCCTTTTTATAGCTTGCAATGGAACCACAGAAAATTGTAAAAAGTAAGAACCCATTCCTTGACCTTGGCTGGACAGGAGACCTCTGAAGCTACCGATCTAGCGGGATATCTGTGCTTGGCATATGTGTCTCGCCATAACAAAGGTTATTAATTTAATTACCATATTGTACTGTCCATATGTCCTCGAGAATAAAGAGCAATTTTTTCCAATTGTTATAAACAAAAACTTTAATAACTTCAAAAGAGAGAGTGATCTTTTAAAGAATATTTCAGCAAATATTCCTCCAATTATATACTAGTTCCCAGTAAAAAAGTCGTGTGCTTGAGACTAAAATTGAAAGACAAGAATCGTGTTCATCAAATATGCCGGTGTCCTTAAATTTTGATCGTACCTGTAGTTTATAAATTTATTTAGTAAAAACTAGTTTCGCAGGACTGAAGAACCTAAGAGTTATAAATTGACCCGGTGGAAACTAAAAATAGATGGCTCCATAAATCACAAAACAGCGGAGATTAGCGTGCATAAGAGCTAATGAAACTTTGTACTGAAAAAATTAATAAGGATCAATGTCAGCCCTCGTGTGGTTAACAGCGTCGCCGAGCGAGCTGTCCGGCTGGTTAGGGGTACGCAGCTGTGAGCTTGCATTCAGGAGATAGTTCATACATGTGCCCTAGTGTTCTGAAGAAGCAAACGTTCCTTTTCTTCATTATTATAAAATAAGATCCAAACAACGAAAACAAATATTTATTTCAGTTATTTATTTCATACCAGCAACAGTAATGTTTCTCGAATTACAGGTGGCTTAGTCACATGGTCACTTTACACTCAACGAGAAACCTATACACAGATAGCTACAACCTACTCCAAAAATGCTCCAGGGGAAAAATCAACAGCAAAATAGGTCCTGGAAAGAGATGAATATCTTGGCTTGACAATCTTAGAGGCGGGTGCAATATGTCATCAGTTGAACCGCTCCGCGCTACCACAGACAAGACAAAAATAGCCATCATGATCGCCAACATCCGACACGGATAGGCACCGAGAGAAGAAGAATAAGAAGAGAAACTTATTCTGAGAAATCATCACGAGCATAGCTGTATTTGATGTAGCAGAAACAGAATCTATCCGAGACAAAAGGCGTGATTTTGTAGATACAAAGAAAGTTCGACTCGAATTGAGAAGAAGAGATTTTGACAATTGGAGCAAGAAAGAGCATAAAGGCAACGGTGTAGTCCTATTTAAGCACTATACTCCAGCCAATACATGGATTCGTGATCAGAAAGGATTGTCTTGCAGTGAATGGCGTAATGCAGTAAAATGAATGCCAATGTCTCTGCAGTGCGTACTGTATCTGGCAGATCCCAGGGCAACAACCTCAGTCGGCGTTGCCACAGAGAGTTCGAAACTTTTTCACACGTCCTGCGGGCCTTCCCACGTCGAGAATTTCTACACACCTCACACCATAATGTAGCCAGATCAATGATAACTAACTTTTTGAGAGGACAAGGTTATAATATCTATGAAGAAGTACTCGGTCTCCCCAACAAAGGAAGCGACCAACACATTGACATTATTGTTTTTCAAGCCACCCTGTTCTGAAGATTTCATCATTGATCCAATAATTAGATTTGAGACAAACAAAGACCAACCATGCGCAAAAAAGAATAATTTATGAAGAAATTGTGGGCTTCCATAAGCAAAAGTATAAGCTCTCATCCATCTCTGTAATCGGCTTGAAGTTATGTGCTCGAGGAACCATACCTAAATTTTTTGTCAACTTCTACAATACCTTTGCGCTGAATAGAGGTTTCATCTATAACATCGCCTTTACTACTCTCAGAAGTCCATCATGATCTTTAAGGACCATGCTTGCGGACCTCAGATAAATGTTTGACGTGCCTCACTCTTTTGCCTACACTTAACATCATACTCTCTCATTATCTCCTGTATCTATATCCACTTTTGTTGTTTAGTTATCTTAGTCCTTGGGCAACCTGCAGCTGTTTCAGGAAGATTGTACACTGACTGACAGAGCAAATGCAACACCAAGAAGGAGTGGTCAGAACTTTATGCCAATTGCAGGGTAGACTGACGTCACTGAGGTATGCTCATGATGTGAAATGCGCCGCTGTGCTGCGCACGTAGCGAACGATAAATGGGACACGGCGTTGGCGAATGGCCCACTTCGTACCGTGATTTCTCAGCCGACAGTCATTGTAGAACGTGTTGTCGTGTGCCACAGGACACGTGTATAGCTAAGAATGCCAGGCCGCCGTCAACGGAGGCATTTCAAGTAGACAGACGACTTTACGAGGGGTATGGTGATCGGGCTGAGAAGGGCAGGTTGGTCGCTTCGTCAAATCGCAGCCGATACCCATAGGGATGTGTCCACGGTGCAGCGCCTGTGGCGAAGATGGTTGGCGCAGGGACATGTGGCACGTGCGAGGGGTCCAGGCGCAGCCCGAGTGACGTCAGCACGCGAGGATCGGCGCATCCGCCGCCAAGCGGTGGCAGCCCCGCACGCCACGTCAACCGCCGTTCTTCAGCATGTGCAAGACACCCTGGCTGTTCCAATATCGACCAGAACAATTTCCCGTCGATTGGTTGAAGGAGGCCGGCACTCCCGGCGTCCGCTCAGAAGACTACCATTGACTCCACAGCATAGACGTGCACACCTGGCATGGTGCCGGGCTAGAGCGAATTGGATGAGGGAATGGCGGAACGTCGTGTTCTCCGATGAGTCACGCTTCTGTTCTGTCAGTGATAGTCACCGCAGACGAGTGTGGCGTCGGCGTGGAGAAAGGTCAAATCCGGCAGTAACTTTGGAGCGCCCTACCGCTAGACAACGCGGCATCATGGTTTGGGGCGCTATTGCGTATGATTCCACGTCACCTCTAGTGCGTATTCAAGGCACGTTAAATGCCCACCGCTACGTGCAGCATGTGCTGCGGCCGGTGGCACTCCCGTACCTTCAGGGGCTGCCCAATGCTCTGTTGCAGCAGGATAATGCCCGCCCACACACTGCTCGCATCTCCCAACAGGCTCTACGAGGTGTACAGATGCTTCCGTGGCCAGCGTACTCTCCGGATCTCTCGCCAATAGAACACGTGTGGGATCTCATTGGACGCCGTTTGCAAACTCTGCCCCAGCCTCGTACGGACGACCAACTGTGACAAATGGTTGACAGAGAATGGAGAACCATCCCTCAGGACACCATCCGCACTCTTATTGACTCTGTACCTCGACGTGTTTCTGCGTGCATCGCCGCTCGCGGTGGTCCTACATCCTAATGAGTCGATGCCGTGCGCATTGTGTAACCTGCATATCGGTTTGAAATAAACATCAATTATTCGTCCGTGCCGTCTCTGTTTTTTTTCCCAACTTTCATCCCTTTCGAACCACTCCTCCTTGGTGTTGCATTTGTTCTGTCAGTCAGTGTATAATAAATTAAGTATTAAAAATAACAAAAAATATCAGGAAGATCTTAATACATAAAAATAAAAATATACAACATTATTAAGAAATAGAGCACCAATAGGAATTTACAGTAGATGAATACATTTGTTAAGTTCAAGTTGAAATACAGAAACATAAAATAAATTGAGAATTAGTATCTACAAAAGAAATAACTCTAGTCTTGAAATGACTCCAATTAAAACAACTGACATATAAAGAGAAAATTATGGGAAAGTAAGGCATGAAATACCTATGTTTGATAAGATATGAGTTGTGGTAATCAGTATGAACACCACATTAAATCTTAAGTACAAATAGACGCTTGTAATGGCAATTTGTTTGCATATGCGTACCTTTTGTATTATTAAACATAATACTACAGTAGAATTACTTTATGACCAATATTTTGAGTGTATATAGTACCACATGTTTGTTAGGAAAGTAAACCACGTTTCCATTTGTGAAAATGAAATGATCATAAATATGTCTCCAGGTCATGCGCATCCATCAACGGCTGCTAATTTCAGATGACAACCAGCCATAAGACATAGCCTATACGGTTGCTAGGTAACATTGACCTTCCATCCATGCCTGCACGGTTGCTATGGTTACATTTCCGTCACACATTTTTCTACGTCATGTTACACAAATTTTCAGTTGACCCCAAGCCATGAGACATATTTGTGTCAAAAACACAAGTCGAACCCATCTCTACTCAGTTGACCTCCCGAGGCTGAGTGGACCCCGTTCCAGCCCTCGTACCACTTTTCGAATTTCGTGGCAGAGCCGGGAATCCAACCTGGGCCTCCGGGGGTGGCAGCTAATCATACTAACCACTACCACCACAGAGGCGGACTGTACAAATTGTAAAAAATAAAAATAAAATAGAAACTTCATCTCTCATTAATTTATGCCGATCACTTCAGATAAATGTAACCAGTCAACATTATCAAATACCTCAACAAATAATTCGATTTTGCTCGAAGTATTCAGTCATCATTAGGGGCTGATGTAGATGACCTAAATTTTCAATAAATATGATCAATAAATGTCCTTAAATCTATTGAAAAATGTTCCAAAATAAGTTAAAAAGTAAAAAGGATTTAAAATATTTGACCAAACGTTCCATTCACTGCACTGCTCTTGTTTTACAAAAATAATTATCTCCTACTTTAGTTTGAAGTATATATAAATGTGGACGTGATGATTTGCTTAACGCTGTGCTAGCACTTTGCCCTCGAAAAACATGGGAACACTTGTCGTCCTTCGCACTCGTTACAGCTTTCAGATGTTTTCCTCGTTTAACATGCTGTTGCACAACGAACTCCCACTTTAACACCGCACTATTTACAAAACAATAAACGCCCATCATTCATCCGCTGAATTAAAAGTACACTTTGTGGTATTTCCATTTCTAGCGCTTATACTGCACAAATCTATTGGGAGGATAATTCTGTACTGAAGCGGAAAGTTATCTAACTGTTGTTCCCAATACTTTCTTGTTTTCATTTGTTCTTGGTCTTGAGCTACAAGGGGGTGAATGACTGGCCATAGGGCCCGGTGCGAAGACACGTTAGGAAATATTCTCCTAAATGCCAGAGTTCTGTTTTGCGTTTCTTTATACAACATTTCCAACGGTGCACTCATTTTAAAAATTCATAACTTTATAAAAGTATATATCTGATCGTTAACAAACTTTAATACGTCTTAAAGTAACTTATTGTTGATCTATATACCAATTACTTATAGCATATGATATTTGTGAAAACGGTTGTTGTAAATTTTGTGATATAACATTTTTTAATTACGGGTTTATCATAGCCGTAAAAAAATCGGATTGTTATAAAGCTCATGAGAATGGGAAGCCAAAATTGAAACTGTTTTTTTTCCTCCATGCAATTGTTGATTTTATATTGATTTATATGTAATTGGGTGGAATAACTACCAGCACTTTCATTGTTCAAACTGCGTTTAAATTTTTACTTGGTAAGATAAAAAACTCTACTCCACATAATTAAACGCAGAATAAAATAAGCTGAATTTTAGTGTAGCTTATTTCTATATGGGACAAGGGATAAACTTGTTATTAATGTATTAACTTGGGTGTCCATACTTTTTCCACGATAGTGGTCATCGTACTTCATAACATGTTCTAATGCCATGGACATGGAAGTTGTACTAAGGTCACCCGCTGCGAGCGATAGCCATCCCTTATCCCACAATAGCCTGCGGCTGCATGTATGTTCTCTACTACAGATGTAATTATTACTCGCGGCCAACATTTGCATGCTGCTAATGTAGATTTCAATGTGTGACAGATATGATAATTTCCCGGTAACTTTTGTCTCATCTCAGTTCATGTGAATTCCGTTCTCTCTCTGATGAGAGAATTTCAATGGAATTGCTCTAAACATTTACAGAAATTCAACGGGAAGTATGCACTTTCCAAAAATAAATTCCTCATCTAGTAAAAATATTTAAAATCAATCACAACTGATCAGCATTTAGGGCACTCAACCAGATAGCAGATTCTCAATCCGTTTTTACCTAGTCTTTTCGTAAATACTTGCAAAGAATTTGGAAATTTACTGAACATCTCCCTTGGTAAATTATTCCAATACCCAACTTCTATTCCTATAAACGAATATATTCCCCCAATTTGTAGTCATGAATTCTAATTTTATCTTTCCTACTCTTAAAAACACC
This sequence comes from Anabrus simplex, assembly GCF_040414725.1. Lineage (NCBI taxonomy): Eukaryota > Metazoa > Arthropoda > Insecta > Orthoptera > Tettigoniidae > Anabrus > Anabrus simplex. Next base: position 167,568,992 of record NC_090279.1, on the reverse strand, counting down.
ACCAAAACTTATTCGTCTACTAATTTCATTCCACGCTATCTCTCCATTGACAGCTCGAAACATACCACTTAGTCGAGCAGCTCGTCTCCTTTCTTCCAAGTCTTCCCAGCCCAAATTTTGCAACATTTTCGTAATGCTACTCGGTCGTCGGAAATCACCGAGAATAAATTGAGCTGATACTTTTTGGATTTTTTCCCGTTCTCGAATCATATAATTCTGGTGAGGATCTCAAACACTGGAACTTTACTCTACTTTGGGTTTTACCAGAAACTTCGCCATCTGATCGGGGACATTTTTTAGCATGCGACACCTGTAGTCTACCATATTTCGAAAGCTTAGATTTCTTATTTTTTTAATCCTTGCCCGTGAGAGTCTACATGTTAATATTTTTATGTATTCCTTGCGAACGTCTATGCTAATTGTCAGTAATAATCTCTTCATTTAGAAGCAACGAAGAAGTGCTGTAAAGTTTGAATGAAAAATGCCAGCTGATAAAAGGATTAGAAAGTAGGATGAATAGATTCATAGGTCACCTGTTAAGACATTCAACCTGGTGTAACAGTTTGATGGAAGGAAGGATGGAGGCCAAAAGGAAAGTGGAAGACCAAGAAAATAATTTATGACGGACATCAAGAATGGACGTCCGTACGCGACAAACATTAAGGAAGCTCCTGGATGGACGACAATAGAAGGAGGGGAAAATTCATAAAGTGGAGAGCTTTAAATGGTTGGAAGAATGGATAGAAAGTGGGATGAGAGAAAAAGTAGCAATGAGAGCTCAAATAAATAGAAATAATTTAGTATGCAAACTAAACGTGAACGTCTAGAATAAGAAGACTATTTCGATTAATGCAAAAGTAAGACATTATCAGACAGTGATACACAGCAAAAACTCTTAACCTAGTAAGAACAGGACTATTTAAGATATTACAAATTGTGAAACGAAAGATTCTCAGGAAGATATTGGGACCACGAAGAACAGAGGCAGTCGCTTAAGTGCGGCCAGTCTCCAGTAGTCGGGAGATAGTGAGTTCGAGCCCCACTGTCGGCAGCCCTGGAAATGATTTTCCTTGGTTTCCCATTTTCACACCAGGCAAATGCCCGGGCTGCACCTTAGTTAAGGCCACGGCCGCTTCCTTCCACTTCCTAGGCCTATCCTATTCCGTCGTCGCCATAAGACATACCTGTGTCGGTGCGACGTAAAACAAGTAGCAAAGAAAAAAGGAAAACGAACAGAGGACGGTCACTTAAAACAAGCGGACCAAAAACTGCATACCAGGATAGAGAAAATCTCGGACGTAACACGGGAAGGAAGGAACGTGTTCTTCGGACAGGTCCTGAGAATGGACCATGAGAGGCTAACACTGCAAGTAATAGAGTTTCTTGTGAACAAGAGAACCAAAGTATGCTGGATACAAGAGATTCAAAGGGATCTACTATAAATTGGAGATGTACAAGAGTGATTTTTAATTTAAAAATCAGTCATGCACAGGTTTTCAGGACAGAAAAAGGACCAGAACAAAATCATCTTGGACAGAAGAACGAAGAAGCTTGCAAAGTATGAGAATGAAAAAATATTTTAAAGGAGAAAGATCAGAAGAAACGAAGCTGATACGAATAGACGTCGTCCTCAGATGGCCAAAACGAAAAGAACAACTCACCTTCGCAGTATTCGTCATTTTCCGCTGCTTTATTTCCGGCGTCCTGGGGTTATATATTCTAATACGACTGTAATTTGATCATAATATATGATTCCCTGTTTGAAAATAATCAAATCGTATGGATTGTCAATCAATCAAAACTTGTACTTTGATCATGACATGATATACTAACACTGTTTCAACAAAATACTATAGTACTAAAGATACAACCTTAGCTAGTGTAAAACAGTGTTGAAAAACAAAAATTGTAATTCTAACGCTTGCTCATAATAATATTTTGTAATAATATTAAATGTTCATAGGAAATTAAATATAATGGAATACAGGTATGATACCATACAAGTTGTATACTTATTAGAAATGTGACTTAATTCCATAGAGTTTAAAAATTTATACTAGCAATATTTGAAAAACACATTAGATGTAGAATACAGTATAAGCATAAACAACAACGTCGATTGCTACATGGAACGTCGAGATGTGTAATGTTATTTCCACACTACCAGATTAAATTGTTATTTCATTATTATCAGGCATAATTCGTTCATTACAACCAACCATCCACATTATCAGCCTCTAAAGACAATGCCTTGTCTATGCAACCATTACTTCCTTTCTTTCATTCTTTCCAATAAGATATTTAATTTAAATTGGTGTTATATCACACTACATTGTAAACAAAATAATTAATAAATATTGAACGTTCGAATTGGCTCCACTTATATATGGACGACTCACTCTAGTGAGTGCGCCCAGCACACACTGGTGTGGTCAACGCGGAAGCGTTTCTTGCATACGACACTGAGTGCCGTCTCGGAGTCGTAAGAACCGATTGAACATCACTACTTTGGGGCGTTCTTCGGCGGTTGGAGAGAAGGCAACAAATTTGTGCTACACTGGCGTATATTCTCACCTCAGTATAGTACTTCAGTATTCGACTATGAATGGACTTTCCATTTGTCAATACTCTCGAAAAATTCTGGTACTTCAGAATTTGTTTACATTTTTCTATTGCATAAAAGTCTTGTCTTGAACTTGTTTACGTTTATGCTGTTGGGCTAAATGCATCTGTGTTACATCCTGTGTATTCTAGCACTTGGTATTTGAAATAGCGCACTATTTCCTAGCCAGCTGAATTCTTACGGTATGCCCGGACTTTGTAATTTAAAATGTTGAGTTCATTCTCCTATTCCATTATTTTTACTATCTTCCCTAATGTTTATTAGACGTTATACAGTTAGTTGGGAAAAATCTGTTCTATTTAATGCATGTAATTGAAAATGTTATTTGTATGAAATCCGAACTGTGGCCATCATCGATATTTTTAATATTCACTTCGTGATTTCTTGGCTAATGAGTTATATCTTTCAACATTTTATGTACTGTACCATTCCAAACTTATTATGTGTTGCGTTTCAATACATCTTTCTTGTCCATCCCCTAGTGTCTTTTTATTTTCTTGACTGCTTGTACATTGGTATTTATATATTCCCTCTTTGCACCATCCATGGTATACTTCTCGTTGCCCACGACTTGCGCATGTCTCTTCCACGATCACCTTTATATCTTTCGTAAATAACAATGACAACCTTCCCGCCACATTAGTAGCGGAGCTAAACAAGCCACCTCAAAGAAGAAGAAGGACGACCGTACACAACAAGTAAAGACGTTAGGACTGTAGAGGATATCTCTATCGCGAAAATGCCAGTACTCCCCACCATCCCTGTGAGGTTGACGAGATAAAGAAGACGAGCAATCTCCAGCTGATCCAAAGGCCAGCACGCTGACAATTCAGAAAGGAGCTCGAAAATAATAATAATAATAATAATAATAATAATAATAATAATAATAATAATAATAATAATAATCGTAGGTATCCTTTGAATTTTCAGCACACCCCCTGTGGATGGGGTACACACACACACACAAGAAGAATACACACACGGTATCCCCTGCCTGCCGTACGAGACCACTAAAAGGGAGCCCAGGCTCTCTCAACTTGGTAGCGTGGGTTGGCGACTTTCGTCTATCCCGTCCGACTTCTCTTGGTGAACACTTGTTCTTTTCCGACCCCGACGGTATTAGAAAATTCGACGCCTTGGGAGTCTTTCATTTTCACGTCCTTCATGGCTCTTGTATTTATGTGTCCGGTACTTCATTTTTCGAAGTGTCGGATCTTTTTTACCTCCTGTGGGTGGGGGACGCAGATAAAGAATACATCAGCGGTATCCCCTACCTGTTGTACGAGGCGAGTAAAAGGGGCGACCACGGGATGATGCTTTTCAAACTATGACATAATCTGTTATTAGTACCATTACGCGACGAACACCATGGGTCGAATTTACTTGCGATTGGTACTGTTGTATGTGTCTGGTTGTGCTCCCTCTTAGAGCAATAATAGCTTCTACCTCAGGAACATGTACCGCTATTGCCTCCAGCTGGGTCTGTGATAGGTATACCTCGGATTTTTAAGTGGTAATAGGTTAGAATGCAAAGTAATTTGGTTTGTAGGAAGTGTCATTCAACCCGTTGTACCATAATGTAGGAAGAGTAGCATAAATTCAAGGAGTTTTATAGGCTGTACCCCTAATATCTATGCAAACCTCATAGCATAACCGTTGTACAGTGGAGTGTATACTTGTTACTGGCTTAAGTAAATTTGCATTCTAACCTATCAATACCTAATAATTTGGACTCTAGTGATAAGTATCATCGGGGGAGGATTACTATGGGAGTCGAAGCATTATACAAAGAACACCATGGGTCTACATTGCCTGTGATGAGTGCCACTATCTGAGCAACACCACGAGTATACGTGGCTTGTGATTAGTACTTGTATATGAGGAACTCTAAGGGTCTATGTTGCTTGTGAGGAACACCATGGGTCTGTGTTGCCTGTGATTAGTACCACCATGCGAGGAGCACATTGATTATTCGTTACCTGTGATAAGTACTAATATAGAAGAGACATCATGGTTCTGCTTTGCCAGTGATTAGAACTGTTATGAGGGTCCGATGACCTGGATTTTAGACCCTTTTATACAACAAGCATCATCCCAGAAAATAAGGCATTGTGAATCGGATCCTCTGATTATTTTGGATTCATAGTCATTTTATCATCTTCATTCGCTTTAGATTCTATGCAGTGGGACCGAGCTCGATAGCTGAAGTCGCTTAAGTGCGGCCAGTATCCAGTATTCTGGAGATAGTAGGTTCGAACCCCACTGTCGGCAGCCCTGAAAATGGTTTTCCGTGGATTCCCATTTTCACACTAGGCAAATGCTGGGGCTGTACCTTAATTAAGGCCACGGCCGTTTCCTTCCCACTCCTAGCCCTTTCCTCTCTCATCGTCGCCATAAGACGTATCTATGTCGGTGCGATGTAAAGCAACTAGCAAAAAAAAAAAAAAAAAAAAAAAAAAAAAAAACTATTCAGTGGAAACATTTTGAAGTTTTAATAACCGTTTCATTTCGTTGCACCTCGTACCATTAGGTGCCGATGACCTAGCTGTTGGGCCCCTTTAAACAACAAACAACGTCATCATCATCATCATCATTAATATTCAGCACCAGGCTAATGCAACCGCGACGAACTGGACGTGGAATGCGAACACTGTAGTTAAACCTGTGACATTTAAACAGTTACTACTCCAAACACTTCATCATCCTTGACCTAATTCACATGAATGAATTCAACAGAACACAAACGAGTCTATCTGGCAATAACAGAAACATGACAAAAACACAGATAACAGAAGCTCGGTCGGAGCTATGTTTGACATTGTATCGAACGCACACAGTATATTGACTGACAAATGACAAGCGAGATTACCCTGAATTATATGCGGTAAAATGTGACATCATTATTATGACGTTAAATCACGATTAATGCCAGATCTAACTGAGAGTTAAGAGGGATATAACATTATAAACATAAATTGAGGGGAATATAAAACGTGATTTACAATTATTGGTGCCTGAAAATTCGTTCGTAATCCTATCGTATCTTCTGTGTAGCATCTCTCACGCGAACGACACGATAAGATAACCATTATAATTTATTTGATACAAATTCGTTTATACTAAGTTTGTATTTGTTTATTTTATGTATCTTGAAAATAAATGATATAGCATGAAAGAGGTAATTTTTAAAATTGCGTTTTTTATTGATTTTCTGTTGTTTCAGTCATCACTGGTTTGATGCAGCCCCCTTGCCACCCTATCCTGAGCTAACATTTTCATTTCTACGTAACAACCGCATCCTACATCTGCTCTAATCTGCTTGTTATATTAACACCTTGGTCTATACTAACGTTATTACCGTCTAAACTTCCCTAAAAATCCACCTGAACAAGTACTGTGTACCTTAATATGTGCTCTATGATTCTATCACTTATTCCCATCAAATTTAGGCAAATCGATCCCCTCTCACCAATTCGATTCAGCATCTATTTATTCGTGATTCTATCTACCCGTCTCGCCTTCAGCATTCTTCTGTAGCACCACATTTCAAAAGCTCCTATTACCTTTGTTTCTGAGCTGCTTATCGTCCATCTTTCCCATCAACAACATGCCACTCTCCAGTCTTTTTAATTCCCGTATCAGAGTTCGAAGTGAGCACATTTATTTCTTAAGAAAGTTCTTCCCTGCTTGTGATAGTCTGCATTTTATGCCCTCCTTACGTCTGACATCGTTATTTATTTATTTATTTATTTATTTATTATGTATTTATTTATTTATTTATTTATTTATTTATTTATTTATTTATTTGTTTGTTTGTTTGTTTGTTTGTTTGTTTGTTTGTTTATTGATTGATTGTTTATTTATTTATTTATTTATTTATTCATTTATTTATTTATTTATTTATTTGTTTGTTTGTTTATTGATTGATTGATAGTTTATTTATTTATTTATTTATTTATTTATTTATTTATTTATTTATTTATTTATTTATTTATTTATTTATTTATTTATTTATTTACCAACTGGAGATTGTCCCTGACGACAAAGTATACAGAAAAGATAAGATGAATATTAAGAGTAATTTTGAGTTGGTTGAGCACATTTGACAATCTGTATATTGTTGCGTTAGAAACTTTGGGAGATATGGTTCTTCACGGTGGATGGAATAATTCAAGGCATTCATTGCAAATTCTTTTATTGATGCCTAATTGAGGTTAAATGATTTGCAGATCTGGACCAAAAAGGGAAGAATGATTCCTCTAGCGCGAACCATTAATCCTATCACTTCCGTTCCATGCAGGTGGTATTCTCGTTGAAGAATGGGATAGTTGGTTCGTATGTTGTTTTCTTTTCCTTATGTATCTCATTCGGTAGTGTTTGGGATGTCTCGAATCTGATCGTGGGATCTATTATAAAGCCCTTTCGGTGGTCTTTGAAGGCTATCGTGTCAATTCGACGGGTGCTGCCTTTAATAGAGAGACCGTGAACTTCCTCGAAGACAGTAAATCGTAGTTCCTTAACGCTTGAGCAACGGCAGATCGTATTTTATGGTGCCTAGTATTTTGTAGAACTTCTCCATGCGAGCAAAAATTGAAGATATGAGCAAGAGTTGCTACCTCGTTGTGGGCGCCGACAACGGTTAGTGTCCATGGTTCTACCTAGAATAGCTCGTACAGCTGCTACGTTGCCTTTCATTCTCAAGGCATCACGCCATTCGCTACGAGTTTCTCCTTGACGGCGACTAACCCACTGATTGTCTGGAGGGTGTTGACGAAAAAGTGTAATTCCTTTCCCTCTGTGTGGAAGATCGCACCACTTACCAAAATCATCTACTTCTTTTTAAGACTTCATTTCCTAATCATATTTCTTGCATCACTTGAGCTCGTTTGACTGCACTCCATTACTTTTGTTTTGAGCAATTTCTCCAGGTCTTCTGCAGGCTCAGATAAAATAACAACATCATCGACATATCTCAAGGTTCTGATTTCCTTTCCTCGGATTTTGATTCCGTTTACAAATACCTCTTTGATTTCTTTTACCGTCTGTTCTATATAAACATTGAAAAAGAGGTGGGAGAGGCCAACTGCAGTTTTGCCTCACTCCTTTCTGGATCGCTGCTTCTTATATAAAGTCTTTGTTTCTTATCACTGCAGTCCTATTTTTGTACAGACTGTAGATAATATTCTTCTTCCTTGGTATCTGATCTCAATGTCGAACAGTCTTATAAAACTACTAGACTGTCTGAAAATGTTCCTATTGTTAGAGACCAAATTCAGAATTCGCATGACTTGACTGCAGATAGATTTTGGTTCAGATCCGATGAATGACAGTATTTTTTTCTTTTAGCCCTTTGTTGACTGACGGTACTTTTAAGTACCAAGTTATATTATTGCATGCAAAAAGGTATACTTCAATTCAAATACGTATTTGACCAACAGTACTTTTAAGCTCCATGTTTACGGATCATGGAATAATTATTTCTAGTTTGATCAAACTGTTTGCGTGTTTCATATTTCACCCATTTATTATCGATGCAATGTTGCAGAGTGTATCATTCAAGTATGACAATAGAAGTGCTCATTGGATTGTTATAAACAACAGGTAAGTTTAATTACTGGTCCTATAATATGCTTTATGAAAGTTTCTTGTGATTACTGTGGCAATTGAGTGGATAGGTACATACATTTAGTAAAATTACCGTAATTGTATATTGGACTTATAAGTACCGACGGGTAACCAGGCGTACTTGCCTAAGGTCTAACCATAACCTAAGATCCGTGGTTTCCCATTTTCACACCAGGCAAATGCTGGGGCTGTACCTTAATTAAGGCCACGGCCGCATCCTTCCAACTCCTAGGCCTTCCCTATCCCATCGTCGTCATAAGACCTATCTGTGTCGGTGCGACGTAAAGCAACTGGCAAAAAGAATTGTTAATAACCGTACAGGGACATTGTTATGAACATGTCGATAGTTTGCCAAACAACCAGTTGTCTGGCTGTCATAAACCGAAATTGAATTTTTAACAATATATTCTCTCGGAAATTCTGCCAGCGTTCATGAAAATGATATTTTTAAAAATGCATTGGAGACATATTTTAACGAGAACACCCAGCACCTCGTTAGAGAATCCTCCCTTCCATCTCACTGTTACCTAGCAACCAGATATGCAAAGTATTCCATTGTCTTTTTTATCGGGCTGGCACAGTTAAGTTTTACGATGACAGTCGTCGTGCATTTGCATCCTCCTTCGAGCTCGCTCGAATGATTTACAAGACTTTATTGTCCTTGTTTGTTTAACAAGATTGAGACGTTCACATTGATGAGCACGTGAATCACCACTAGAATCGTGTACTGACATTAATTACATTTTATGTATTCGAACTGGCTGACCACTACCTCCTCGTAAAATTTCTCCGATTGTCACATCCCTCTCTTTCCAAAAAGTACGAAGGCTGCTTTTCTCTCATCATCCGATGGGCTGTAACAAAAATACACATTGACATAAAAAAATGATTTTATCACTAAAAGTTTAGCACTTTCATACTTATTTGTCCACATAACCGTCAAAACGATTTAGGCATTTATCGTATCGTAACACCAGCTTTCCGATGCCCTCTGCAAATAAGTCTGCCGCCAGTTAGGCAATGTGCGTCTGGATACTCCATAAAGTCCAACAACAAGACAACTTTGTTGTCTCAGAAAAGCCAGCCATTGTTTTCCTGTTCCTCAGTGTAGCTTAAACTTTTTGGCTTCTTTGGAGAAAAAGGATGCATCCACTGCTTAGACTGTTCTTTAGTTTCTGGAGTGTCGTAGGGGACCCAGGTTTCCCTCACTATGGTAACGCGTGAGAAACATTGGTGGACGTTTTGGGTGTGTGTTTGGTCCGCGAGAGGTATTTTATTTCCCTCAAGTCCGCCGGCAAGCCGGTTAGGACCTGGGACGCGCCACGTGGGAGAATCACCTCTCCCTCCTGCTACGCCAGCGCAGTAGGTTTGTGGTGGACCCTGCTGAATCACTCAGTAATTTTATGATTGTCCTTTCTGGTCTTCCATATGGCTTTCATTTTTTCTCGACCAAAAATATTTCCGGCTTCTTAGCCAGACATGGCCCGCTTTCCCTTGCGGGAAGACTGGCAGTGATCTTTCTGTGTCTGTCACACTATATGTCATTTGTCCATTTAGCGCGGTTGCTGTAATCGGGGGTAAAGTATTGTCCTCCACAGTCGCGTTAAATCGAGCTCCTACTCTATTCTTCTTCATTCCTTTCACCCTCCTTGGGGTACGCTGAATCAATCATTTCTCTGTGTGTTATTCTTTCCTTAGTGCCCAGTATTTCTTCATTCTTTCTGATCTCCGTTTCTCTCGTCTTCCGAGATGATCTAGATTTAATGTAAATTTGTCTTGGAACCTTATATTTTCATCTTTGGTTATTACTTTAGCTGTTCGATCGAATACTGAATTTTCTGTAAGTTTTAATTCTACTAGGTCTTTCTCAGTTTCTTTAAACCAGTTGAGTTTCGGTTTGTGGTTGCGGAAGAAGTCCAAGATTTGTTTGGTTAATCTATTAGAGTTCATTCTGAGAAGATGACCGTAAAGTTTTACCCTTCTTTTTCGTATAGTATCCGAGAGTTTTAAAATTTGTGGTATAGTGCTTCGTTCATGATGTAAATTATATTAATATCCTGCAATTTTGAATCTTAAAATTCACTTTTCTTTTAGCTCGACGTTCTCCACCTCGCATTTGAAATTCATATTTAGTGCTCCTGCTGCGTATAGTGCTTCTGTCGTAATCACTGTTTCATAATGTTTAATTTTGAACCCCCATAAAAGGAATTTCCTTTTCTATGTATCTTTTGTTAGTTATTCTTCTTCTTCTTCTTTCCGACGAGGCTTGTTAAGCACCACGTGCCATTTCAGTTCAAGTCTTCATACTTTGTTGTTTCCTCTTCCGTTCCTTCCCAATATTCTTTCATCCTTTCACTATGCTATTTCTTTCTCTCCTCGGACCACTTCGCACCAGGTTTCTTGTTCAGTCTTCCTTGGAGTACTTTCATACTTACTACTCTCTTTCTAAAAATCTCTCTGTCCATAGTTTCTTCTTCTCTTATATTGAAACTGTAAACCTACAACCTGTTTTCCAGTCATTGACCGGGTCAGGGATGTAATGAATGAAGCAGATGTAGGATGTTAGTACGATGGGGTCGCCACTCCCAAAGTGATTTATTAATGAATGATAGATGCAATGAAATGAGAATGGAGAGTGTTGCTGGAATGAAAGGTGACAGGGAAAACCGGAGTACCCGGAGAAAAACCTGTCCCGCCTCCGCTTTGTCCAGCACAAATCTCACATGGAGTGACCGAGATTTGAACCACGGTATCCAGCGGTGAGAGGCCGACGCGCTGCCGTCTGAGCGACGGAGGCTCTTCTTCTTCCCTTATATTATTTCTTTCTAAAGAATTCTTTACTTCTAAATGCAGCTAGTTGCCTTTCTGTCCCAAAGATACTTGAAAGTCTCTTTTGTTAATCTGGAATCATCCATTCTGTAAATATGTCCAAAAAATTGTAATCTCTTTTTTTCTTATGGTTTATGTTATGTTTTCTATGTTCCTGTATATTTCATCATTAGGTCTTAATTTCCATACTTCTGTTGTTTTCACAGGGCCTAAGATTTTTCTCATGATTCTCCTTTCTTTTTTTTTGCTATTTGCTTTACGTCGCACCGAGACAGATACGTCTTATGGCGACGATAGGAGAGGAAAGGGATAGGACTGGGAAGGAAGCGGCCGTGGCCTTAATCAAGGTACAGCCCCGGCATTTGCCTGGTGTGAAAATGGGAAACCACGGAAAACCATCTTCAGGGCTGCCGATAGTGGGGCTCGAACCCACTATCTCCCGATTACTGGATACTGGCCGCACTTAAGCGACTGCAGCTATTGAGCTCGGTGATTCTCATTTCTAGTACCTCAAGTTTATCTAGTCTGTTATTATTATTATTATTATTATTATTATTATTATTATTTCTAAACCTCTACTTAGGCTTTATCATTATTTTCCACATACATTTTTTGTATTAGACGTTTAACATCACTGAAACACATACTTGGGAAGTTGATGTGGTGTTAGTAAATGTAAAGCCGTAGTATTTCCATAAAGTGACTAGAAAACTACAGAAAACTGTCTTCAGAGAGGCTCGAACCCATCACCTCTCGAATGCAAGCTTACAGCTATATGAACCGTGGTCAACTCACTCATCCTGCATCTGTTACTCCATACTTGATATTCATGACTTGTCCTTCCTTTAGATGCGAATTATGATCGATACGTAGCCAACAAATACTCTCTTGATCGTTACCGGATATCTGGACCACCTCCAAGCTACAGGAGTAAAAGAGGAAAAAATGAAGGAACATATTCTACAGGCGTCTAGACCGGAGCAAGTGCCCATGAATAAAATATGGATGGCAGATATGAGAGTTCAGTCATTCCTTTTTCTTTATAACACACGTTTTGCGTCAAGAAGATGTAAAGAATTCTATTTTTTTTTCTCGTCCTGGAACGGAGACATACTGATGTTCAAGAAGCGACGCCTTTATATGAGGAAGAACGAAATCTGTTGCATTTTTACGAGAAATAATAATCCAGAGAATTATCATTTATTGTATGGGCGTGCAGAGAACGTCTGCAAGAGACTTCTTCGTCGAAGAAGAATAAGATTACTATTATATTTATGAGTTCCATAATGTTTTTCATTTTCTCACAATTCATGTATACACGTATTTTTCTTTTCAATTACCGGAGCTCATGATCTCCCTTGTGGGTGGAGTCGAGTATTCGCTCTCTTGTCTTCTGAACCCAAAAACGTATCCATGATTCTATGCGTTTCTTTGTAGCAGAGAAAATGTACGAGGGTGAATATTTTTGTTGTATCAACATTCATGAGAACTGCTCCGTTATCAGTTTCCAAATTGCTTACAAAAAGGAGAGAGAGAAAACGCACAGAATAGCAGCAAAAGGACAGATTATATGAATTAAAATTTCATCCATAAATTAACACACTGAAATTTTTTTATTCATAGTCATCCCAAAGAAGCCTCCGTGGCTCAGGCGGCAGCGTGTCGGCCTCGCAGTGGTGAATTGCGTGGTTCAAATCCCGGTCACTCCATGTGAGATTTATGCTGGACAAAGCGAGGGCGGGACAGGTTTTCCTCCGGGCTCTCCGGTTTTCGCTGTCACCTTTCCTTCGAGCAACACTCTCCACTATAATTTTATTTCATCTGTCAGTCATTAATCATGCCCAAGAGGAGTGCGACAGGCTTCGGCGGCCGGCAAAAATTCCTATCCTCGTCCCCGACCCAGCGACTGACTGAAAAAGAGGTTGTAGGTTTTCATTTTCAGTCAGCCCAAAGATCATGAGGAAAATCTTAGGGTCAAGAATAAAAAAGGGAATACTTTACTCCAAACCCAAATTAGAAATTTCAAAATATCTAAACTTACTGTACTATGAGACTGCGACTAATTGATCTCAATGAAAATACCTGTAACATGCAATAACCAAAACGTACAACACAAAACACAGAGTAATGCAACAACCCTCAGACGAAACGCATACACTTTCAGTTCACTGTACAGTAAAGTGCGTAATAAATACAGAACTGTTACCTTACAGGTAATGTTGAAAATGCCGATCAAGCTGATCCTTTGGTTTCCGGCATGTTAAAGGACTCCTGAGAGACAAAATTGCGACACATTGGCGTTTGCCAAGAACTAGCATTTATTATTTTCTACAGATACAAAGCTAACTGGGGCAACAAACAAGAAGAAATGCGATTACTCCGTAGCCACGGTGTAACGTTCCAGACGTCACAGTGTAATTGTGGTAATTTTATTATGTTTAATTAATTCAAGTATGATATATTTTTACGTCATGATATTTATCTTCGTATGTAATTTTATTATAATTCATGTTTGATCATTTGCTCACTATCATTTCATTACTTTGTAACTACGACTTGTAAACGAGGGCTGAATATCCTAATATTAATTTAGATTCTTGCGACATTCGTTTAAATTTAACTTGCAGTAGATTTTCCTCTATCTTGCCACACCATCGAGGAAGAAGAATCAACAAGTTTAGAACTCAATTCTTGGAAAAGCTGGCACGTGTCCAGGCGATGTAACCGCAGCTACTGTATTTCGGAGCTGAGTAATTCAAACTAGTCTCCGCCTATATCTTCAAAGGAACGTCATGTTGCCATGGATACTGAGTGAGAGGGCTAATAGAAGAACAGTTGATGTCATGGTTGGGACCCATCAACTTTAATATCTGGAGAAGGGAGAGACGTGTCACCTGATTGGACCACGTGTTTTGACCATTCATTAGGGCCAGTAAAGCTTACTTAAGGGCGTGTTGGAGCTCTTGGCATCATTCTTCTATCTTGTATTTCGCTTTAGGTCTGATAACTTGTCTTATGGTTGTTGTACCATAATGGACTAGTGTGATAGTTTATCACTTCTACATTCATTACTTCGTTACCACGACGTGGTACTTAGGAATTTCTGAATGATGGGTGTATAGCCACTCTCATCAGGAAGAACGAACAGCTCTGTATTTGATCAGTTTGTACCAGTCTAAGACAATAGGTAGCATTAAACTAGATAGAAATGGAACATCGGTGCCCATTTTCAGTAAAGTTGGAAGGATTGTTAATTGAGTATTCTCTCCACATAACCCAAGGAGGTTTTTCTAACTATGATTTAGGGCTCATCTCCAATATATGGGATAGAGCATAATAGGGAGTGTTAGCCATCTTCAGATTAGTGGTCGGTGCACTTGGCAAGGCAGGAATGGTACTTGGCGGCAGATGGAAAGACCTCAAAGACGACCGGCAGTTTTCCAGCTACAAGGACGGAGGCGTTCTCAGGACAAGCAGAACAAGACTACATGGTGAGCAAGAGAGTTAAAAATATTGCAAGTTTTCGCGAAGTAGAGTCATTCAAATTTTTTGTTAAATTCATTTCCTATTTTAAATTAAGTTCTCGTCAAACCGTCGTCAGTTATATTCAATATAATAAATAGTATTTTCCTAGTTCACTTTAATCAGTCTGCCTTAATTAGCCTTTTGATTTCTAATTCTCCTGCTTAATGATTAGTGCACTATCACCCCATCCCTGTGATGAGAGTCCGTCCAAGCTTTATTATAAATTTTTGTTTTTAAGTCATCAACTTAAAGACTGGCGCCTTTAGCTTGTATAGTTGCATTTCTCGTTCAATTATTGTTTTCTAAAAGGGGCAAGTCACAACGGGTCCCTCACACGAATATATTCAGAAGGTATCCCTGGACAGTCTTTGAAATATTGTCGGTGAAGGTCGGGTTCACTCTGTATATGACAGTAGCGAGGGAAAGGGTAAGTTCGATGTCGGCACAGAACCTACTCCTATCTAACTGCAGCAAGGAGTCTATCCAAGGCTTAATGTCTCCATCTGACGGGCAAATCGTCATCAACCGCGTTATATGTCCTTATTCCACGTGAACGATGCGGAGAATTTTCGGACTTAATCTAGACTTTCACCACGCAATCTAATGATTAGGAATTGTATATCATCACCTCTTCTACCCTGCTGGTGATGGTGAAAATCTTTTAGAGCGAATCAATTTAAAGTTGTCAAGTATCGTCGAAATGAAAATTTCCAGTAAAGATGTGTTGATACTTGGTATAATCTCTATATGATATTACCATTTACAGGTACTTTCGTTTCACTGATCTCTTGTGTTCCATATATTTATTTTCTGTCAAACTGATTTGAGATAGGAAATGCTTGTATTCTGATTACATTTTCCAGTACAGTGCACGTTCTTCCCTCCCTGTTCTGATCTTCTTGCTATAATACGGTTCACCTTTATGCGTAACCTGTCGTCTGAGATATTGATATCCTTATAGAACCTCGTAACTCGTGTGCTAAATTACTTGTGTTCCTCGGTTTTTCTAATTGAAGTAAAACTGGTAAGCTATTTTCCTGGAGTAGTGGAATTATACTACTATTAATAATAACAGTAATAATAATGAACAAAGGAGAATCAAACTAGACAAGGCATACCACGCCTGTAGAAAAGTGTACACCACAAAACATCCATCGATGAATGTCAAACTAAGACACTATACTAAGTAATGCAATAGTCAGACCGTCAATCCTGTACACAGCAGAGTGGATATCTCTAACAAAAAAAGACCCCACTAAGAGCCTTCGAAATACAAGAAAGGATGTTCCTGAGCAGGATATTAGGACCAAGGATCCTATCAGATGGAAGACAATGGTACAAACCAAACCGTGAACTCTACCAACACCAAGAAACACTCACAGGTGCCATCAGAAGAAAATGGCTTGCTTTCTAATGACACCTGCATAGAATGGATTCTCACAGGCTGTCTTATAAAATCTTCAAAATAGCCAGCAAGGGTAAAGCTGTAGATCCAGCAGGTAGAGAAAGATCCGGCAGAACTTATTATTAATAAAGCCATCATAATTAACAGAAGTAACTACCGTTCATTTATCAAAACAAGACCCTCAGGCAGCAACTCAATAATGAAAACATCTTAGGGATATGAGCTGCGAATTTTAGGTAAATAAAAGATAATAAAGTATGAGAATATATTCCTTATTTATTCCTAAAAATTACAATATATTCCTTAATCACCCTTATCCTGTCGATTAGATTAGAAGTTTGCCTTTTTCTACCCCTACGAGCACTAACGTGAGTGAATGTATCGTTTCACTTGAGTATCACTACGAGCGCTAATGTGAGTCAATGTATCGTTTCACTTGAGTATCACTACGAGCACTAATGCGAGTCAATGTATCGTTTCACTTGAGCATCACTACGAGCGCTAATGTGAGTCAATGTATCGTTTCACTTGAGTATCACTACGAGCGCTAATGTGAGTCAATGTATCGTTTCACTTGAGCATCACTACGAGCGCTAATGTGAGTCAATGTATCGTTTCACTTGAGCATCACTACGAGCGCTAATGCGAGTCAATGTATCGTTTCACTTGAGCATCACTACGAGCACTAATGCGAGTCAATGTATCGTTTCACTTGAGTATCACTACGAGCACTAATGTGAGTCAATGTATCGTTTCACTTGAGCATCACTACGAGCGCTAATGTGAGTCAATGTATCGTTTCACTTGAGTATCACTACGAGCACTAATGCGAGTCAATGCAGAGTTGTCCGGCTCCATGGCTAAATTGTTAGCATGCTGGTCTTTGGTCACAGGGTCTCCGGGTTCGATTCCCGGCAGGGTCAGGTATTTTAACCATAATTGGTTAATTTCGTTGGCCCGGCTCTGGGTGCATATGACGTCTTCATAATTTCATCCTCATCACGAAGCGCAGGTCGCCTACGGGAGTCAAATCAAAAGACCTGCACCTCGCAAGCCGAATATGTCCTCGGACACTCCCGCACTAAAATCCATACGCCATTTCGCTTCAATGCATAGTTTCACTTAAGCCCTTATAACTACATTCAGAGTGGACATTTAAAAATGAAAAAAACACCGCCTGAGAGTATTGAACCAAGGAACTTAATTTGGCTAGGATTTGAATCAAAAAGGAAACGAATAAAGAATCGAACGATTTTAGGCTGTTTTTTCTGAGACTGCATTTAGGCTGAAAGTGACTTTTCAAAATTTGTTCTTTTTAAGTTTGATAGATCTATCCATACTTAATAATTTTAGACCTTTCCAGGCCCTTTAGCCCTTCAACTTTTGGGCGCAATTGAGAAAATTGCTTAATTTTACGTTTTTCTCGTAGTATGCCGACCCCTACTTCCCTGCTAAGAATTGGTTTCAACTGTAACATTGTGCGTCCAACCCTTGTATTATTTCTCTACAGGGTGAAGTATGGACTGAGCTGAATCATCGTACAGGTATTTCGGACAGGATGCTCTTCCTGACGTCAAACTCAACTGAAAATTGTATGAAATCAGATGCAAGACGTTATAAAGGATGAGGCCGAAGTCCACTGACAAACCTTCGTAGGTTGTTCAGGGATACCTTCTGAGTATATTGGTATACGGGACCCGTGGTCTCCGGTGGATCGTTACGGAGTAATAATATAACTACTGTTTATTGGGTTTGTTACCCCAATCATCCTTGTTTCCGTAAAAATATCCGTGTAAGAGCCTGTAATATGCAATAACCAAAACGTACTACACGAAACACGGAGTAATTCAAAGCCTGTAATATGCAATAACCAAAACGTACTACACGAAACACAGAGTAATACAAAGCTTGTAATATGCAATAACCGAAACGTGCAACACAAAACACAGAGTAATACAAAGCTTGTAATATGCAATAACCGAAACGTGCAACACAAAACACAGAGTAATACAAAGCTTGTAATATGCAATAACCGAAACGTGCAACACAAAACACAGAGTAATACAAAGCCTGTAATATGCAATAACCGAAACGTGCAACACAAAACACAGAGTAATACAAAGCTTATAATATGCAATAACCGAAACGTGCAACAGAAAACACAGAGTAATACAAAGCTTGTAATATGCAATAACCAAAACGTACTACACGAAACACAGAGTAATACAAAGCTTGTAATATGCAATAACCGAAACGTGCAACACAAAACACAGAGTAATACAAAGCTTGTAATATGCAATAACCGAAACGTGCAACACAAAACACAAAGTAATACAAACTTGTAATATGCAATAACCGAAACGTGCAACAGAAAACACAGAGTAATACAAAGCTTATAATATGCAATAACCGAAACGTGCAACAGAAAACACAGAGTAATACAAAGCTTATAATATGCAATAACCGAAACGTGCAACAGAAAACACAGAGTAATACAAAGCTTATAATATGCAATAACCGATACGTGCAACAGAAAACAAAGTAATACAAACTTGTAATATGCAATAACCGAAACGTGCAACAGAAAACACAGAGTAATCCAAAGCTTATAATATGCAATAACCGAAACGTGCAACAGAAAACACAGAGTAATACAAAGCTTATAATATGCAATAACCGAAACGTGCAACACGAAACACAGAGTAATACAAAGCTTGTAATATGCAATAACCGAAACGTGCAATACAAAACACAGAGTAATACAAAGCTTGTAATATGCAATAACCGAAACGTGCAACAGAAAACACAAAGTAATACAAAGCTTGTAATATGCAATAACCGAAACGTGCAATACAAAACACAGAGTAATACAAAGCTTGTAATATGCAATAACCGAAACGTGCAACAGAAAACACAAAGTAATACAAAGCTTATAATATGCAATAACCGATACGTGCAACAGAAAACAAAGTAATACAAACTTGTAATATGCAATAACCGAAACGTGCAACAGAAAACACAGAGTAATACAAAGCTTATAATATGCAATAACCGAAACGTGCAACAGAAAACACAGAGTAATACAAAGCTTATAATATGCAATAACCGATACGTGCAACAGAAAACAAAGTAATACAAACTTGTAATATGCAATAACCGAAACGTGCAACAGAAAACACAGAGTAATCCAAAGCTTATAATATGCAATAACCGAAACGTGCAACAGAAAACACAGAGTAATACAAAGCTTATAATATGCAATAACCGAAACGTGCAACACGAAACACAGAGTAATACAAAGCTTGTAATATGCAATAACCGAAACGTGCAACAGAAAACACAAAGTAATACAAAGCTTATAATATGCAATAACCGATACGTGCAACAGAAAACAAAGTAATACAAACTTGTAATATGCAATAACCGAAACGTGCAACAGAAAACACAGAGTAATACAAAGCTTATAATATGCAATAACCGAAACGTGCAACAGAAAACACAGAGTAATACAAAGCTTATAATATGCAATAACCGATACGTGCAACAGAAAACAAAGTAATACAAACTTGTAATATGCAATAACCGAAACGTGCAACAGAAAACACAGAGTAATCCAAAGCTTATAATATGCAATAACCGAAACGTGCAACAGAAAACACAGAGTAATACAAAGCTTATAATATGCAATAACCGAAACGTGCAACACGAAACACAGAGTAATACAAAGCTTGTAATATGCAATAACCGAAACGTGCAACACAAAACACAGAGTAATACAAAGCTTGTAATATGCAATAACCAAACGTGCAACACAAAACACAAAGTAATACAAAGCTTGTAATATGCAATAACCGAAACGTGCAACACAAAACACAAAGTAATACCAACTTGTAATATGCAATAACCGAAACGTGCAACAGAAAACACAGAGTAATACAAAGCTTATAATATGCAATAACCGAAACGTGCAACAGAAAACACAGAGTGTTACAAAGCTTATAATATGCAATAACCGAAACGTGCAACAGAAAACACAGAGTAATACAAAGCTTATAATATGCAATAACCGATACGTGCAACAGAAAACAGAGTAATACACACTTGTAATATGCAATAACCGAAACGTGCAACAGAAAACACAGAGTAATCCAAAGCTTATAATATGCAATAACCGAAACGTGCAACAGAAAACACAGAGTAATACAAAGCTTGTAATATGCAATAACCGAAACGTGCAACAGAAAACACAGAGTAATACAAAGCTTATAATATGCAATAACCGAAACGTGCAACACGAAACACAGAGTAATACAAAGCTTGTAATATGCAATAACCGAAACGTGCAACACAAAACACAGAGTAATACAAAGCTTGGAATATGCAATAACCGAAACGTGCAACACAAAACACAGAGTAATACAAAGCTTGTAATATGCAATAACCGAAACGTGCAACAGAAAACACAGAGTAATACAAAGCTTGTAATATGCAATAACCGAAAGGTGCAACACAAAACACAGAGTAATACAAAGCTTGTAATATGCAATAACCGAAACGTGCAACACAAAACACAGAGTAATACAAAGCTTGTAATATGCAATAACCAAAACGTACAACACGGAACACAGAGTAATGCAACAACACTGATACAAAATACGTTACAGGTAATTTTCAAATGTCGACCACCATGATCACTGCTCCTTTGGCTTCCGGCACGTTAAATAACTCCTGTGGAACAAAGTTCTAAACCCCGGCGTTAGTCAAGGACTGGTATTTATTATTTTCAATGCAATACGGGACAACAAACCAAAGGAAATGCAGTTACTCAGTAACCACGGGTTCCTCACACCAATATACTCAGAAAGTATCCCTGGACAATCTCTGAAATTTTGTCGGTGGAGTTCGGGTTCACCCTGTATATGATAGTAGAAAGGGAAAGGGTAAGTTACGATGTCGGCACAGAGCCTACTCCTATCTAATAGCAGCAAAGAGTCTATTCAAGGATTAACGTCTCCATCTGACAGATAAATCGTAATATGCCCTCATTCCATATGAAAGATGCGGAGATTTTTGGGACTTAATCTAGACTTTCACCACGCAATCTAGTGATTAGAAATTGTATATCATCACCTCTTCTACCCTGCCGGTGTTGGTGAAAATCTTTTCGACAAACGGGACTCAAACGTGCTAACAACGGCGTCAGACCATACAGACTTGATGCCTTAACACTCATTGCCAACAGGCGGGCTGAGAAATGAAGAATTAACTTAAAATAGTCAAGTATCGTCGAAATTAGTATTTTCAGTAAAGATGTTTGCAGTTGTTAAAATTTGTACATGATATTGTCATTTATAGATTCTCTTGTTTTATTGATCTCGTGTGTTCCAGATATTTATTTTCTTATTTTCTGTCAGACTGATTTGAGATGGGAAATGCTTGTCTTCTGATTACATTTTCCAGTACAGTGCACATGCATCCCTCCCCGTTCTGCTCGTCTTGCTATAATATGGTTCAGCTTTATGAGTAACCTGCCGTCTGAGATATTGATATCCTCATAGAATCTCGTGTGCTAAATTACTTGTATTCTTCGTTTTTTCTAAGCAAAGCAAAACGGGTAAGATATTTTCCTCCAGTATTGGAATCATACTACTATTAATAATAATAATAATAATAATGAAAAATCCATATCCCTAAATCAAAATTTAAGGCATTGCAACACTGTAATCTAGCCTGAAGCGCTATATGCATCTGAAACGCGTATCATTGGGGGGGGGGGGGGGGAGGAATCATTGTTTGAAGATGTAGAAAAGCAAGAAAAAAGAATTTTACGGAAATTTTTTAGACCAGTCTGTACAAGGGGAATCTGGAAGATAAGGAAATCTCATGACCTGTATCAACTCTCAGAGAAAATCTCAGGCACATTTAGAAGAAGGCGTTTGATATTTTACGGCTATACAATGAATAATCATATATTGACCAAAACAATTCTGAACGTTGCCCTATTAATGAAAATAGTAATTGGCTGCTCGAAGTTGCAAGAGATCTTCAGGAAATAGGCACCACGGATTACATTGTGTTTGAAAGCTCTAAGTTCAGAAAATTAGCTGACGATCATGGTTTTACACACCATCCAAGCACTACCACCAAAAAACCTGGTCAGAACATCAGAAGGAGAGCAACAACTAGAAGATGAAAATATGGAGGACAAAAAGGCAATGAATTCAGGTAAATAAATTAAATTGTCCACCTTAGTCGGGCATAACGATGAAGGAAGTAGAAAGAAAATTAAAAGAACACATGAAAATGAAAAACTACAACCTGTTTTCCACTCAATGACCGGGTCAGGGATGGGATAAATGAAGCCTCCAGCTTGCGGCTAGGATATGAATTGTGCCGGCTGCCGAGGCCCTGTCGCACTCCTCGGGGGTAATGATTAATGACTGACTGATGAAATGAAATGACATGATAGTGGAGAGTGTTGCTGGAATGAAAGATGACAGGGAAACTGGAGTACCTGGAGAAAAACCTGTCCCTCCACCGCTTTGTCCAGCACAAATCTCACATAGAGTGACCGGGATTTGAACCACGGTATCCAGCTGTGAGATGGTGGTGGTGGTGATTATTGTTTTAAGAGGAAGTACAACTAGGCAACCATCCTCTATATAACACTAATCAGAGGGAAATATGGAAGGGATCCGACACTTCGAAAAAAGAAGATATCGGCCAAAGGAAGACAAGGGCCACGAAGGGCGTTAAAATGAAAGACTCCCTAGCCCTCGCAAACCTAATAGCGTCGGGGTCGGAAACGAAAAAGAGTTGACCAAGGGAGGTCGGATAGGATAGATGAAAGTGAGGAGCCTGGTATAAGTAAGTGGAAGCAATGCCAGGACTCAGCTGAGGGCCCCGTGGTCGCCAACCCACGCTCCAAAGTTCAGAGCCCCTGGGGTCCAGCTGTGAGAGGCCGGCACGCTGCCAACTGATCCTCGGTGGCTTTTAAAAGAACCTACATTTATCCAATAACTTTGAGAAGTTAAGGTGGTGTTGCGTCAGGGGTTATCTCTCAGCCCTTACATCTTCGTCATCGTCATGGACGAAGTAACAAACAACATTCAGGATGTAGCCCCGTGGAGACAATGTAGTGCTTGTGGGAGAAAACGATGACTTAAATTTAGACGTTATAATAAAAGTGGAAATAGTACGTTCATTCGCCACCAGATGGCTCTCCGGTCGTGGCATAGCGCCAACGTTCGAAACGGAAGCTGACCGAACCATCAGAATCAGTCATTGTTTAAGACCACTTTCTCGTGGACAGTCGAGATTTTCTTCGGATGACGCAGAGCACAGTTCTCTGCGAAACGTAAAAAAATTCACCTCATTTTCTTGACACGGCATAACGCAAAAGCCTATACAGTGTCGTGTCTATACATTATAGTTCTTTCTTAATCCGTACATCCTCCAGGGTTGGTTCTTCCCTCGGATTCGGTGAGGGATCCCACCTCTACCACGTCCAGGCCAGTGTCCTGTAGCGTGAGGCTTTTGGTCGGGGGATACAACTGGGGAGGAGGGCCAGTACCACGCTGAGGCGGCCTCACCTGCTATGCTGAACAGGGTCCTTGCGGAGGTTGGGAAGATCGGAAGGGATAGATAAGGAAGAGGGAAGGATGCGGCCGTGGCCTTAAGTTAGGTACCATCCCAGCATTTGCCTGGATGAGAAGTGGGGAAACCACGGAAAATCATTTCGAGGATGGCTGAGGTGGGAATCGACCCGATACCCTCTAATCAGTTGACCTCCTGAAGCTGAGTGGACCCCGTTCCAGCCCTCGTACAACTTTTCAAATTTCATTACACAGCCGAGAATCGAACCCGAGCCTACACGTTATAGTAGGAAATAATCTGGAAAATTTCAATATTTCAGAATTCTGTCGGTCAAGAGATATATTCAGTGAATTAATACATTAACCATTAGGCCTACGTTTCTTTGTTTGAAAATAAATATACCGAGCCCGATAGCTGCAGTCGCTTAAGTGCGGCCAGCATCCAGTATTTGGCAGATTGTGTGTTCGAACCCAACTGTCAGCAGCTCTGATGACGGTTTTCCGTGGTTTCCCATTTTCACACCAGACAAATGCTGCGGTTGTACCTCAATTAGGGCCACGGCCACTTCCTTCTCACTCCTAGCCCTGAACGATCCTATCGTCGCCATAAGAACTATCTGTGTCGGTGCGACGTAAAGCAAATTGTGCGAGAGAAAATAAATATAGAACTTAATTGAATATATCTTCTATATAATAAAAATGTTTACCAAAAAGAACTTTGTCTGCTCCGTCTGGTCGTTCGAGTGCACCAATTTTATTTTCTTCATTCTTGTTATTTTCTCCGGAATTACGTGGCGGTGAATCATCAGACATTGATAGGTCGCTAAGTACAGAACAACTTTAAGTAATCCTAAAATCAAATCGGCGAATCATCAGACATTGATAGGTAGCCAAGTACAGTCAACTTTGAGTAATCTTAAAATCAAATCGGCGAATCATCAGACATTGATAGGTCGCTAAGTACAGAATAACTTTGAGTAATCCTAAAATCAAATCGACGAATCATCAGACATTGATAGGTCGCTAAGTACAGTCAATTTTGAATAATCTTAAAATCAAATCGGCGAATCATCAGATATTGATAGGTCGCCAAGTACAGTCAACTTCGAGTAATCTTAAAATCGGCGAATCATCAGACATCGATAGTTCGCTAAGTACAGTCAACTTTGAGTAATCTTAAAATCAAATCGGCGAATCATCAGACATTGATAGGTAGCTAAGTACAGTCAGCTTTGAGTGATCCTAAAAACGAATCACTAAATGACCACTTCAGTAATAGCAGTCGAAGGCTTCAATCAACCAGTCACTACTGATCTGCATTTAGGGCAGTCGCCCAGATGGCAGATTCCCTATCTGTTGTTTTCCTAGATTTTCCTTAAATGTTTGGAAAGAAATTAGATATTTATCGATCATCTCCCTTGGTACCTTATTTCAATCCCTAACCTTCTTATAAAGGAATATTTGTCCCAATTTGCCCTCTTGAATTCCAACTTTATCTTCATGTTGTGAACTTTCCTACTTTTA
Organism: Anabrus simplex; assembly: GCF_040414725.1. Lineage (NCBI taxonomy): Eukaryota > Metazoa > Arthropoda > Insecta > Orthoptera > Tettigoniidae > Anabrus > Anabrus simplex. The sequence goes on along the minus strand of NC_090279.1, from coordinate 167,543,866 downwards.
AAGACACCACTCAAACTTATCCGTGCATTAATTTCAATCCACGCCATCTCTCCACTGTCAGCTCGAAACATGCCACTTAGTCGAGCAGCTCGTCTCCTTTCTCCCAAGTCTTCCCAGCCTAAACTTTGCAACATTTTTTAACGCTACTATTTTGTCCGAAATCGCCCAGAACAAATCGAGCTGCTTTTCTTTGGATTTTTTCCAGTTCCTGAATCAAGTAAACCTGGTGAGGGTCCCATACACTGGAACCATAGTCTAGTTGGTGTCTCACCAGAGACAAATATGCTCTCTCCTTTACATCCTTACTACAACCCTTAAATACCCTCATAAGCATGTGCAGAGATATGTACCCTTTTTTACAATCTTATTTACGTGATTACCCCAATGAAGACCTTTCCTAAGTATTTACAATGATCCCCAAAGGGAACTTTCACCTCATCAACACAGCAATTAAAACTGAGGGGACTTTTCCTATTTGTGAAACTCACAACCTGACTTTTATCCCCGTTTTTCATCATATCATTGCCTCCTGTCCATCTCACAACATTATCGAGGTCATTTTGCAGATGCTCACAATCTTATAAGGTATTTATTACTCTGTACAGAATAACATCATCTGCGAAAAGCCTTATCTCTGATTCCACTTCTTTACACATATCATTGATATAAGAAAACAAAGGTCAAATAATAGTGCCTTGAGGAATTCCCCTCTTAATTTTTACAGGGACAGATAAAGCTTCACCTACTCTAATTCTCTGAGTTCTATTTTCTAGAAACAGAGCCATCCATTCAGTCACTCTTTTATCTAGTCCAATTGCACTCATTTTTGCCAGTAGTCTTCCATGATCTACCCTATCAAATGCCTTAGACAGGTCAATCGCAATACAGTCCAATTGACCTCCTGAATCCAGGATATCTGCTATATCTTGCTGGAATCCTAAAAGTTGGGCTTCAGTGGAATAACCTTTCCTAAACCCAAATTGCCTTCTATCAAACCAGTTCTTAATTTCGCAAACATGTCTTATATAATCAGAAAGAATGTTTTCCCAAAGCTTACATGTTCATATAACTATTGAAAAGAAATGACAAAACGATCTATGACGGGCATATTAAGGGATTTATCTGACCTATTTATAACGAATGCTGTGAAGTATGAAATATATCTGAAATTCCTGTCTAAATTTTTCCTACTAACAATAAATCCAATAAAGGGATAAAAACTCTGCCATCATCTTTAAATTAAAGGAGATGCTCTATGGCTCGGAGTATTGATTTTTGTCACGGGAGAGCAGCACTGTTCTGGTGACTTTCCGCATTTAGTTCATATTATCCCTACTAGGTGGCAGTGTGGGCACCTAGTAGGTACAGTTGACAAGTTTAAGATACTACTTCCGTTAGCAGAGGGTGGGCGTTAAATAATACTCAGCTTCGGGTAAAACAAATTAATTAACATCAGGTAATGAAAGACAAGGAATTTAATTATCATTACTATGATACAGAGTGACTGAATTTATTTATGAGAACCTCTTAAAAATTTATCAGTTATATTTTGGCTTAAATTTGGGATGGACGTAGTTCATTAGCAGTGATTGATTAATTATAATAATTAGCAAAGAGATTTTTATGTAGTAACGGGTGAGTTTTGAAGTGCCCTGTAGATAGTGTTTCATTAGAGGTGTGACAAACGGTTATTTTTGTGTAACTGCTACATCTGACACTACTACAATGAATTAACTGTGAAAAATAACAGTTAAAAATAACATGTAACGTTACTCGCCTTTTATTAGTCACAGCCTGGTCATGGCTTCAAGCTGGTCTCCTTACAGCTGTGTTACGAAGTCACATTCATTCACTCGCACATGCGTGCACGCATCACTACACTGTTGAAAGTCGGTGCAGCAAAACACGCATTCCTATTTGCTATGAAATTAACGAGAGGCAGACAACGGAAAACAGAGCGTCTATTATGAAATCTAGAGGAGTGAGTTAGACAATTCCCCGATCAAGGATAGACGACAAGGTAACATGATTATCTGTCTGCCAAACCTCGACACAAACCGGTACAAGAGGATCGATTAAGTAAAATGAAGTAATGTTATGATATCTATAATATCAATATGGAAAGTTAGCATACTAATTATTTATGGTACAAGAAAAATGATACAGGTGAATCATATAATAATTTTATAATGTAGGTAGCCCTGCGTGATGTCTGAGCCAACGATTACCCTTGAGCAGTTGAATATGTCATAACAGTTTACACTTAAGTTACCAGATGACACAGCAACTTAAACAAATACATTTAGAGTATATTATACACTATAGTAATTTGACTTAAAGCAATTTCGTACGAAAGCGCTCTCACTTGGAACTATCTAAACTCTGAAGGTCACATTCTGTGTGTGTAAGCTGCTAGTAGTGACAGTTCCCACTTCCCAGTTACTGTTTTCACTAGTGCGTTATTCTGTTGTCGTTACTCGGTAACCTGTTACTTTTTGTCCTCGTTATATTTGTAACAGTGACAGGCATGTAACTGTGACAAAGTAACTGCTACGTTATTTTTCAGCCATCTCTACTGTCCACAACGGAAGCCCATGGGACCGGAATTTTTCCGCTGTATGCAGGATTCAGTTCGGTTAGAAAATAATAAGTACTCACCTCCATTAGATAATGCACCAGTATACTTTTATGATTTTGTGCGGTAGCAGATAGTAGTGGTTTGTGTGATTAGCTGCGCCCCCCACCCTCCGAGGTCCGAGTTCGATTTCCGGCTCTACCACGAAAATTTAAAAAGTGGTACGACTGCTGGAACAGAGTTTGTTTTTTTGCTAGTGGCTTTACGTCGCACCGACGCAGATAGGTCTTATGACGACGATAGGATAGGAGAAGCCTAGGAGTTGGAAGGAAGCGGCTGTGACCTTAATTAAGGTTCAGTCCCAGCATTTGCCTGGTGTTAAAATGGGAAACAACGGAAAACCATCTTCAGGGCTGCCGACAGTGGGATTCGAACCCACTATCTCCCGGATGCAAGCTCACAGCCGCGCGCCTCTACGCGCACGGCCAACTCGCCCGGTAGAACAGGGTTCAGTCAGTCTCGGGAGGTCAACTGAATAGAAGACGACTCGATAACCACCTTAGCCACCGTCGAAATGATTTCCCACTTCTCCTCCAGACAAATTCCGGGATGGTACCTTAAGTCACAGAGGCTTCCTTCCCTCTTCCTTGTTTATCTTGTTATCCTTTCCGATCTTCCCATCCCTCAACAAGGCCACTGTTCAGTATATCAGGTGAGGCTACCCGGCTGAAGTACTGGTCCTCCTTCCAAATTGTACCCCCGACCCAAAGTCTGACGTTCCAGGACACTGCCTTAGAAGCGGTGGAGTTGGGATCCCTCACTGAGTCCAAGGGAAAAACCAACCCTGGACGGCAAACGGATTAGAAAGAAAGAACCTATCTCCGTTAGATAATCTATATGTAGAATTATGTGATTTTGTATGGTAGTAGGTACAATCGCTTCTGTGGTTTAGTGGTTAATATGATTAGCCTCTACACTCGGAGTCCCGGTTTTGATTTCCGTCTCTGCCACGAAATTTGAAAAGTGTTACGAAGGCTGGAACGTGGTCTACTCAGCCTCGGGAGGTCATCTGAATAGAGCGGGATTCGATTACCACCTTAGCCCTCCTTGAAGTGGATTTCTGTGTTTTCCCGCTTCTCCTCCAGTCAAATGTCGGGATGGAACCTAACTCAAGGCCAATGAGGCGTTATTCCCTCTTCCTTGATTATCCCTTCCAATATTCTCATCTCCCTACAAGGCCCCCGTTCAAGCAAACCAGGTGAGGCCGACTGGGCGAGGTAGTGGTTCTCCTCCCCAGTTCTATGCACGACCAAATGTCTCAAACTCCATGATACAGGCCTTGAGGTGGTATAGGTGGAAAATCCAACCCTGGAGAGTAAACAGATTAAGAAAGAAAGAGAAAGTAGATACAATAATGAAACTAATCACACACTTGTATACACTTGTTCAGTTCATCAGCTCTAAGACAAATCTGTTCTTGCTAAGAACCTCCTCACAATGCACAGTAATACAATTATTTAATACACATTGCATGTTTTATAGAAATAAAATCTTTAATAAAACTGTACTATTCTGTCATTTTCTTCTTCCAGCAGTCCAGAATTGTACGCTAAACACAAATATCCCGGGTAGCCCGCTTTTCAATTAAAATGCGGGCATGGCATTATCATCATCACTGGTGGTCTGCCTATTGGCAGGTCTTCACATGAATTCTCCACGCTGTTCTGTCTTCAGCCATCCTCCTTTTCATCCAATAGCTTCTATTCACCTTTACACTGACCACTAATTGATACCTCTTCCTTTCTCTTTTCAGTTTCCCTTGTATCTTCCCTACCAATGCTTCGGTTATTAAACAGTTTCGTCGCAAGCAGTGGCCTAAACAATTTTTCTTCCGTCTTTGAATGCATTCCAATATCGTTCTCTTTCCTTCACCCACTCTTTTTAATACTTCCTCATTCCTTACTTTTCCTTCCAGCTGATTTTCTTCATCTTCCGCCAGATCCACATTTCAAATGATTCTAGTCTTCTTTCTTCCTCTTTTCTCAACGTCCAAGTCTCAGCCCCATAAAGCGCCACACTCCACACAAAGCACTTCACTAACCTCTTCCTTATTTAGAGGCCCACTATCCTTTCTTTCAATTGCAGTTCTAATCTTCACTTCGTCCAAGAAATAAAGATCACTTTTGATTATGCTTCCTAAATATTTGAATTTAGACACTTGTTTGATCTCCTCTTCCGAAAGTATTATTTTAGCCGATGAGTCCATCTTTGATCCAATGAACATTGCCTTCGTCTTTTTCCTATTAATTTTCACGCCGAACTTCTTACAGGATCTGTTCAGTTTTTTCAACATAGCATTCACCATTTTCTCAGTTTCTGCTAGAATCGCCGTGTCGTCTGCAACTCGAATGCATTCGATTCTTTTTCCCCCAACTGCCACACCTAGTAGTGCATGAAATGATTGTCGCTGTAAAAGATTACGGCCATGGCAAATAATGTCAAATAATTTCGCGTCGTTTTTCGCTAGCGAAAACGACTGACTGACCTTGATGGCTTATACAACCTGTCGGTAGGACTTTACGTTACGTAAACCATCTCCTTCATCATCTTCATTCTAGTCATCATCGCCATCAATTTCCGTTTTCTTTTCTTGGACGTGATCGGTGACGAACTCTTCCGTGTTTTCTGACTCCGCCTCTGTGTCAATTTCTAGATCAAACCAAACCAAACCCCATGGCACTACAGCCCTTGAAGGGCCTTGGCCTACCAAGCGACCGCTGCTCAGCTCGAAGGCCTGCAGATTACGAGGTGTCGTGTGGTCAGCACGACAAAAAATATTAAAACAGGTGCCTTATGTGAGGATTGAACTCACGACCCCTGGTTTACGAGACCAGTGCTCTACCGCTGAGTTAAGAAGGCTGCTTACCGTATGCTGTTACAATCTTTTATCAACTAATATGATATTATCAGATGGAATATTAGAACTCTCGCCTTCTGTGGGGATTGAACTCAAGACCAATGGTTTACAAGACCATTGCTCTCCCACTGAGCGAAGAAGCCAATTTCTAGATCAATGGCCTCGTAATCTTCTGCATAGACATTATCATAATGACATTGTTCGAGAGGTTATTGTAGCACATCATTTATTATGGTTCGTTCGTCAGGATGTGAGACAAACTTGGCTTTGTGAAAGCATTAACTTATGGTATTCGACGACACTCCTTTCACTGATCCTGTAATCCAAATGACAACATCGAGCACAGAGACATACATTTTCTGGCTGAACACAGTCTCGGCCATCTTACAAGGGGGCATTCCCTACTCGTCACCACCGATATCGCTCAAATTTATAGAACATGCAGGGCTTGGCTAGAAATGAAAGTACCCAAAGTGGGAACTCCAGATGGCCAAGCGTATAGAAAATAAAAATAAAAATAAAAATGTTGACATGGCTCTCGCACGGTATAAGCCACTTACGTCAGTGCGCGCGCCGAGAAGTTGTTGGCGTAGCGGTAAGAGCTCGGACTGGTAATTGGATGGTCGTGCGTTCAGCTCCCCGTGTGGAGACTTATTTTATTCTGTCAACTTTTATATTATTCATTTTCCAATTAAGCAAAGAGGTGAATAATTCATTTTATTTATTTCTTTATTTATTTATACGCAAAAGGCATAGAAAAGGAAAAAATTGGGATTTAATTGTCAGACTTTTTTCTACCTACGCTAAGAATCTATTGTTTGTGCACTTGTCAGCTGAAAACGAATCTTACAGCGAAACGACTATTCACGTTTATGGCACATTCCCCAAGGAGGGGAGATAGCCAATAAAGGAGAAAAAAAAGAAAGAAGGATTTCTGTTTGAAGACGTCGGGAAAGTTCACAACTCCGAATTTTCTACAATTGTGCGCTCATTAAAATAATGACGTCCTATATGCCTTTTGCATGAAAATAAATGAATAATATAAACATTTTAAAAAATATTCTCCACACGGGGAGTTGAACCCATAACCACTGGATTACCAGCCCGAGCCCTTACCGCTACGCCACTACGGCTCGGCGTGCACATTAACGTACGTGGCTTATACGGTGCGAGAGCCACGTCAACATTAATATTTTCATTGTCTATACGCTTGACCATCTGGAGTTCCCACTTTAGGTACTATCATTTCTAGACAAGCCCTGCATGTTCTATAAATTTGACCGAAATCGGTGGTGACGAGTAGGGAATGCCCCCTTGTTAGATCTATTCGGAATACACGTATATTGAACAGGGTTAGGAAGGAAATGTAAATATTTTTTTCGTCATACAAATAGTTGTCGCCATAAGACCTATCTGTGTCCGTGCGACGTAAAGCAACTAGCAAAAACAATACTTGCAACATTTTCTTCCGTTTCCGCGTCAGACAGGTTCCGCTAAATGCAGGTAAACTCACATGAATATTAAACCATAATTCACGGGAATGGGAATTTTTTTCGATATGACCAGTTTTCCGATTCATAAAAGTTCCGCTAAAGGCAGGTTTTACTGCATACAGAGTGTCCCAATATTCATGCATATTACAGGAAGGATTATTTGAAGCAAAATTTGTTCATATATGGACATATCTCCTATTCCGAATAGTTTCCGAGATAAAACACATTTAATGTGCTTTTTGGTGGCTGAGGGGTGGGGGGAGCGCCGTGACGCTATTCGGCACATTTATGATCGTTTGCATGCGCGAATATACGCCTGCATTGCTGGCCGGAAGGGGGACGAGGTTACACTCTATATTGATGCGACTGTTTGGGCATCCCACGAACCTAATGCGCTGGCGTAGCAGGGGGAGAGGTGATACTCCCAGCGTCCCAGGTGGCGGATAGTGGGGTCCTAACCGGCTTGCCGGCTGACTTGAGGGAAATAAAATAGCTCTCGCGGACCAAACACGCAATACCTTGTGGGTGGGGGACGCAGATGAAGAATACACCCACGATGTTCCCCGCCTGTCGTAAAAGGCGACTAAGAGGGGCGACCAAGGGATGATCAAGTTAGAACGATGATACTACTTGTAATTAGTACCATCACACAGGGAACACCATGGGTCGCTTTTACTTGCGCTTAGTCCCACTATGTTGTGTATACAATAGGTTTGTGATTAGTAGCGACAGTGTGTGCTCAGGATGCATTTTACAGTACCCGTGATTCGTACCACTTATGAGTGACACCATGGCTCTGCCTTGCCTGTGATTACAAACCACTGTGTGAGGAACACCACGTGATAGTGTGAGTCCCTGTGTTTAGTCCACTTATGTAAAGAACACCATAGGTTTGCGTTGCCTGTAAATAGCGACACAATGTGAGCAACACCATAGGTCTCTGTTACTTGTGCGCATTACATTACCTATGAGGAGTACCATAATGTGTGGAATACCGCGAGCGTACGCTCCTTTTGATTAGTACCACAACATGACAAATACCATGGTTCTACTTTCCTAGCAAGAAATACCTTCATGAGAGGCCGATGACCTGGACTTTGGACCCGTTCAGACTATAAGTGTCATCGATTCACTATTGTGCTTTAGAAACTGTCCCTTATTCAGTAATACTATTGTTTACCGCTAGTTTCTGGGAATGTGGGGCATTGTGGGTCGGATCCACTGATTGATTTAACTTCATATCCATCCGTTCATTCTTCGCCCTCACGTTTTGAATTCTCGTCAGTGGAGGATTATGGATTTTTAATTGTCCTTACATTTCGTCTCATTTCTTGCCATTAGGGGCCGATGACCTAGATGTCAGGCCCCTTTAAACAACAAGCATAATCATCATCATTATCATCATCATCATCAACAAGTTTGGGCACCCTTTACTGTGACACGTGTATTTAATTTGGTCTGAATTTGTAATCATATACTTCTGAAATGATGAGCTACCTGTCACATCGCTTGTCAATAAAATGACTTTGTCCTTGAGGACGTTGCAAGTCTTTTTTCCGGCACTGTATGTAGGTTACTTTTTCAGGTACAATTGTTTTTCAAGGTTGATTATGCATTTATTTATTCAAAATTAGTTTAGGCAGATTGAAGAACCTAACAATTATAAGCAGGCATACAGTTTTGGTTACATTTATAGGATATGTGTTTGAATTTTATGACTTAGTTTTCAGCGAACATTCTTGTTTAAGTAGTATAAAATTGAATGTATTTTTCTCGATTTTCAAAATCTAGCAGCACGCAGTGCAATTATAAGATATATTTGCTTTAGGTGGTTGAAGACGCTCATAGCTATCTATTTATGTGCGGAATCGCCCACTGTAGACCAACGAGGATTGAAGTAATGAGGTCTGTATAAATATTAGTTTAAAATGTCTGTACTGTGTAGAATGGAAGTTTTACTGAAATAGATAGGTACTGTACCAATTTCGTGTAACCTAGTACGAATTCGTCTAGTGGGATGTCCGATATTACAAGCAGAAAAAATATGTTTTTGTAATACGATGGTTGGAACTTTAATAGTGGCAACTATTTAATTACTACTGATGTGAAATAGATACATGTTAACAAGTTTTGGTGTCCTTCAAAGTAATTACCAGCAACCCGTTGCCAGTGATGTGGGAGTCATAGTTCACTGACACTGACAACTCCGATCACATCACTCAGTCGAGCAGCTCATCATCTTTCTCCCAAGTCTCCGCAGCCCAAACTTAGCAACATTTTTGTAACGCTACTCTGTTGTCGGAAATCACCCAGAAATAATCGAGCTGCTTTTCATTGAATTACTTTCCAGTTCTCGATTCAAGAAATCCTGATGATGGTGCCATACACCGGAACCATACTCTTACCAGAGACTTATATGCCCCCTCCTTTATATCCTTACTACGACCCCTAAATATCCTTATTACCAAGTGTAGAGTTCTCTACCCTTTATTTACAATCCTATTTATGTGATTACTTCAATGAAGATCTTTCCTTACATTAACACCCAGGTACTTACAGTGATCCCCATAAGGAAATTTCACCCCATCGACGCATTAATTAAAACTGAGAGAAATTTTCCTATTTTGAAACTTACAACCTGCCTTTTAAGCCAGTTTATCATCATACCACTACCTGCTGTCCATATCACAATATTGCCCAGGTCTATTTGCAGTTATTCACAATATTGTAACTTACTTATATTACTCTATCCAGAATGCCATCATCCGCAAAGAGCCTTGCCTCTGATTGCAGTTCGTTACTCATATCATTTATGTAGATACAAGAAAACATAAGGAACCAATACTGCTTTGAGAAATTCCCCTCTTAATGATTACAGGATCAGATAAATCTTCACCTACTCTAATTCTCTGATTTACCCTGTCAAATGCCCTATATAGGTCAGTCGCGACACAGTCCATTTGATCTCCTGAATCCAACATATTTTCTGGAATCCTACAAGTTGAGCTTCAGTGGAATAACCATTCCTAAACCAGAACTGCCTTCTGTCGGACCAGTTATTAATTTGGACAATTTCTGTATACCCTGCACCTTCTCAAAGGTTAAAACAAGATTTCCTTGGCACCCTCTATATAGATTTGGATGTACTTGTCAACAAGTACAATTATTACCCTGCGTACAGGTGTAATAAAGTATTTCACGTGCCTAGTGCCTGTAAATTTGAGTGAGAGTTGAGTGTTGTTAGTAGTAGCAATTAAGGTGTGTGCCTTGGGGAAGATAAATGGAGTGTGCTGTTAGCACTTCAGCTGGTGTAAACTGAGGCAGAAGGGCGGTGGCAATTAATAATGGACAGCGCTTCATTTGTTAGGAGAAGAGAGAAGTGAGAGGACGGAGACCGTGCGGTAACCATGGAGATATTAACTACAATACGTGAACACTGATTAAATTATCGCCCGTCGACTAATCGATACTATCACGCAGGACACGTAACCTTTACAATCGAGATTGAAACCTGCGGTGGAAGAAAGAATGTTCTTGATCCTCAGGCAATTACTGTGGAGTATAATGGAAACGGTTGGAAGCGGATTAATATCCTAGGAAGAAATTTATCCTCTAATCTCTTCGATTTCTATATTTCTGTCTTAATAACTTGTAGACGGTTATGCCTTTCAACGTTCATTCTGCAAGCCTCTGTGGATTTACTAAACTCCTCTACAATCCCCTATTTGTAACTACAGTAGAATCTAATTGATCCGGACAGCCTTTCAATAGTAATACATACATTCAATTACAGTATAAAGCTGAGTTACGAGCGCAATGTTTTGATCTACGCAGAGGAGCAGATCGTTGAAAGTGTCATCGCTGCAGAAAGCTCTGACACAGATTAAAATGACTAGGTTGAAGCAGGTAATATTATTAACCCTAAGTCAAAACTTAGTGAAATTAAGGGGGAACGAGCACCTTTGACCGACGTAAGATGCAATTTTACAATTTTTTGTTCATTATAACCGAACTCTTCTCTTTATAACAGCGCAAATATTTTGTTAAAATCTCAAATACGTCCGGACTTATGACCAAAAACGTGAATCCCTATTTGTTGCACGTTTCCCGAAAATTTTGCTTTTCCAGAACCGTTTCCCTGATAACTCTGTAAGTTATTAAGATATTGAGATTAAATTTTGCAAGCATGTATATTTAATAAAGAAGTAAAAGACATGGTAGAATTAATGAGCTAGATTCATTGGCTAAGTTCAAGAAATATTTGCAAATGAAAATTTAATGACAAATTTGACTACTTTAACAAAACTTCATGAAAAAAATATTTATGCTTGATGGACTTTCTGATCCTAGTATAGCTTTTAGCTATAACATTACTAATAATAAAAAGGAATGATAGAAAAATATTCATGCGTTTGGAAATTATCAGAGAAACAGCAACGTTGTGGAGGAGGATAAGTGCGCGTAGAGGCGCTCGGCTGTGAGCTTGCATCCGGGAGATAGTGGATTCGAATCCCACTGTCGGCAGCCCTGAAGATGGTTTTCCTTGATTTCCTATTTTTCCACCAGGCAAATGCTGGGACTGTACCTTAATTAAGGCCACGGCCGCTTCCTTCCTCATTCGTAGGCCTTTCCTGTCCCATCGTCACCATAAGACCCAGCTGTGTCGGTGCGACGTAAAGCAAATAGCAAAAAAAAAAAAAAAGCATTTATTCCATTTCTAATTTATCGTACTACAGTACATACAGGGTGTTCAGAAACAGCGTGAACCGGTCTCAGCGTAAGAGGGTTCCTCATACTGAAAAATAATGTGAAAAAAATAATTCGCCATTTCATTTTATCAGCTGCTGATATTAACCAATCAGATCGTTTCGCTGACGAACTCAAATGGACTTTTGGAGGCGGTGTTGGTGAAACTGCACGTGGCTTTAGACAGACTTGAGAGTAACGCCGATAAATCGGCATCAAACTCATCGTGGATTTCAGTCAGTATCACCGTAGCGGGATCCTGTCAGTTCGGTCATCCGTGTTCAAATCCCTCCCCTGGCGAGGATTTGTTAGTGTTCAAAACATTTCTCAGCAGACAAAATAGGGTTCCCCATACTGCAAAAAAAAATATAAGCAATTTCTTCAATTTTGCGGAAAGTAGAAGGAATAAAGAGCCCAGAAATGTTTCAAATTGTGAGTCTTGGGTGGCTGTATCAAACTAAAAATAATTCGAAAATCACTTCTGACCTAAATAGAGTTTCGGAAAAACAGCCTAAAATCGCTTTCTTAACTCGTTTTCTTTTTTATTCAAATGCTAGGCAAATTAACTTATTTACATAATTATTTCTGTAATGTGTTCCTCGGTTCAATAGAGTCAGAAGTTTTTGATTTCTTGGCTCTTGAGACGGTGGTGCTTAAGTGAAACCACAGTCGACTTGATGCTTCGCTCTAGCTAAGAGCGCAGCGAGGGATCCAGTCAGCCGTGCTGAAACAATGCATTGACTCACATTAGCGCTCGTAGTGGTGCTTAAGTGAAACTCTGAGTGACTAACATTAGCGCTCGTAGTGGTAGAAAAATGTAAACTGCTGATCTAATCAACCCGTTAACGATGCTTAAGGAAAGGATTGTAATTTTTAAGAATAAATTAAGAATAGGCCTATATCGTCATATTTTATTATATTTTAACTGTCTAAAATTCGTAGCTCATATGCTCATATACAGGATGAAGCGTAATTCGCGCACTCGGGCGTCGCAGCGCGACTCCTCACATGCCAGCAATAAAAAAATGTCTCTTACAAAATTTCATCTTGCGAGTATATCCGGCAGAAAAACGACGTTGAAGATTAGCAACCTGGCAACACTGTAACCATATGTACGGTAACTACCTCTGTCAGCAGTAGTTAGTCGTATTGTACAGTTGGTGCAATGGATAGAGTTTTGGGTTAGCATGCGAAGGTCGAGTGGTCGATCCTGGGTTGAGGCGTATGGTTTTTATTTCGTAAATGTAGTCCAGGTGGCATCTTAATCGTCAACAGCGATTGCAGCGGGTCCTCTAGAAACCATTTGCACTTACATACTACGATCCTAGAAAATGGACGAACAATCGTTTTCATTGGTCAGCTTTGAAAGGCGCCCTTTCCACGTCGTGGGCGTGAATTTGTTCGCACCACTTCATCTACTAGATGTGAAACCTGTTTTCTTTGTACCCTCCTCCAATGGTCCCATAGATTAGTCATCATCATCATCATCATCATCATCATCATCATCATCATCATCATCATCTGTTTACCCTCCAGGGTCGGCTTTTCCCTCGGACACATGGAGGGATCCCACCTCTACCGCCTCAAGGGCAGTGTCCTGGAGCTTCAGACTCTTGGTCTGGGATACAACTGGGGAGAATGACCAGTACCTCGCCCAGGCGGCCTCACCTGCTATGCTGAACAGGGGCCTTGTGGAGGGATGGGAAGATTGGAAGAGA